>NC_134695.1:92112696-92418530 GCF_050947455.1 Rhinoderma darwinii
CCATTAAAAAGCACAACTAATCCCGCAAAAAAACAAGTCCTCATACAGCTATGTAGACGAAAAAATAAGAACGTTATAGCTCTTTGAATGCGACTATAGAAAAACGAATAAAATAGCTTGGTCATTAAGGCCTAAAATGGGCTGGTCACTAAGGGGTTAATATAGGGTCACATTTATTAAGACTTCTATGCTCTGCAAGCAAAATGGTAATTCTAGGCATTTGATTCGTCCTCGTTTATCCGTAGACAAATTCTGGGAAGGCCGAGTAACCAAAGTGGCTACCATTAGCCCAGTTGCACACGACAGAGTGCCACTTGGGCCGTTTTTCACGTTTTTACAGATCTATTCACTTTAGCGGGTGAATCGGGTCCATGAAAACTGACCCGACTCGCCAATCTGTGGAAAGATAGGACATGTCTTATCTTTCCACGGATCACGGACGGGACGGGGGTGTTACACACGGTCGTGTGCATTAGGCATCACAGCCTCCATAGAGGGTTGTCACCGTTTTCCTAAAACCGTGGAACAGCAGTTTGGTCTACATATGTAGTGATAAACCTGCATAACTTAAAGGGGTTGTCTCATGAAGACAACCAGTCCGTATGCCCTAATAGCGATCCCCTCCATGACCCAGAACGGAGCGCCACCCTGTCAGAGCAGATCCGGTTCATGCCGCCCATGTATTACATAGGCTGGTCATGCAGATGAGCCACGCAATACCAAATACCGAACGATTATGTATAGTGTGAATTACATACCTGACAGCAGCTTCTCTGTGATGTCCATGAGGTCATGATAATCGGCATAAGCCATGTAAAATTCACAGGTCGTGAACTCAGGATTATGAGTCAAGTCGATTCCTTCATTTCTAAACTGTCTGCCCACCTCATAGACCCGGTCAATGCCGCCGACCACCAGCATCTGCACAGATACTCTAATAAGCTGCAGTAGACAGGGGGACACCTCAAGTCACAAGGAAGAGAAACAGACAATTACCTTGTGATAGAGCTCCGGGGCGATTCTCATGTACAGGTCCATGTCCAGCTCATTGTGATGAGTGATGAACGGTTTGGCCACGGCACCTCCAGGAATAATATTCATCATTGGGGTCTCAATCTGGGAATACATGGATTAACTAAATATCACTTCTCAGCATTTCCTGACAAACAATCTACATAGATCACAAAGTATGAAGTTACCTCAAGGAATCCTAAATCATCCAAAAATTTGCGGAGGTAAGAGATAATTTTTGCTCTGACAATAAACTTCTGCCGTACATAATCATTGAGAATGAGGTCAAGATAACGCTGGCGGAATCTGGTTTCCTGTTTAAGAAAAAAAAAAAAAAAAAAAAAGGAGGGAGGGAGGAAAACAAATTAGGACAATGGTCATTTCGGTCATCCGCTCTAGTCAAGGAACATATATATTCTGTAGCCAGAAGCATTCAAGAAATCACAAGTAAATGGAATTCCTTGTGTTGTCATCTTCTGTCAATTCTTTTAAAATTCTATTCAGATCATATAGCAGATATAGCATCTCGAAAAGCCGGGTGAAAAATTTTTTGGGCCACAACTACTGCTCATTTAGGAGTTGCCATTCAGCTTTCCCAGACTCATGAATGTCAAATCTATCTACTCAAGCAATGACGCACCCCACTTTCCTGTTTGGCCATGTTCACACATTCAGGATGCGTTCAGGATTTAGGCTTAAGATTCTGCACCTAAATCCTGACACAATCTGATCACATTCTGGCTGTAATGCAAGTGAATGGGGTAATTTTATAGAGGATTGCACCAAATTAAACATACTGTGGATTTTAAAATCTGCTGCATGTTCATTATTGCCGTTGATTAGCTTCCTGAATTATAACGGGGGTAACCCGTGTGCGGATCCGCTGGCCAAACCGCAGCAGAAATCAGTTTACTACTCAAATTATAAAGGGTTATTCCTAACTCAGACATTTATGGCATGCCATAAATGTCTGATAAATGCGACTCCCATCCATTTCTATGGGAGCAGAGCCCGCTTGCTTGGCCTCCTCTCCATTCATTCTCCACCTGGATGCGGCAGTGGGCGGTCAGGTGATCCCCATTCTGGATCCGCATCTATCAGACATTTATATCAATTGTCTGTTGGGAATACCCCTTTAACAGTGACAATATATATTTACATGACACACCAAATCATAAAAGCAACCAATCAAATTCCAAGTTTCATTTTTTCAGTGAAGATTAGAAAGTAGAAGCAAAGCTTTGATTGGTTGTCAAAGGCAACACTACATCTTTTTCCCCTCTGGACCGCTCCAGTACACGCGCTATGTGTCCCCTATACCTTGTCTTTCAAACCAAAGTGCAGATGAGGTAACATATGTAGACAGGGAGACAGAAGGGTCATTTCTTGGGGTATGATGCTCAGTTCTCCCTTTTTGGTTTTGCCGGGGTTTCCTTTCACTCCGATAATATCTCCACGTCGTAACTTGTTGTTTATTGCAAAGAATTCATCCTCCGATTTGTAAAATCTATAGTTAGAAACACAAAATAATGGTCAAGTGTTACGTTTCAGGCTTTTATGTTACACTGGATTCCTCTAATTATTGCCTTAGGGGATGCTTGTACTTCTGTACTCAACAACGTACATCATGTGGGTGCAATCCAGTCCCGGAGTCTGAGATTTTGCCGCCTGCTATAGTTGTGAACATGCAAACTAAATGTTCGCTGATACATGGGATACTATGTGGTGACAAAATGATAGGATGTACATTACAATCCTATTGACATCTATGGGAGTACCATAAACATACCTCAGAAATTAGGAAATCTCTTATTGGTGCCAGTGGTACTGTCCTCTGCTGACCCCCACAGACCCTACCTTCTGACAGTACAGATAGATATAGGTACATTTTCACTTCGCTTATAACATGGCTTGCAGCGAAGCTAAACAGTTGCTCATATACTCCACATCCAAAAAAAAGCAACAACTATATTTAGGACTTACTTAGAGTTGGCCATAACCTGCAGCTTCATGCCCTCCCCACGGAGGTCATAGAAGATCAGCTTGGCCCCGGAGATACGTTTGGCATGGATTCTGCCTAAAATAAAAATGGAACGTTCTTACCATGCACTTTTACAAATAGGTTATCAAGTATAAGAAGAAAATTTTGCCGATTTAAAATGTATTTTTTTTTTTACACAACTAAATACTTTATAGTCAAGAAAAGCCCTATTGATGTAGATGATATTAAGCGACGAAACGGGAAAGGTGGGGGAGGGGTGCCGAAAACTCCTATTAACCTGAACAGCTCCCACATTGAAATCAGTGAACAGGCGACGAGTTCAATCCATATTATGACTCCTAGATGATAAAATTGACTGTCCACTGTATACAAAGGGCTCGGGTTGAGTGGGCCTTGTAGGCTCAGCTTAACTCATGTCTCAATAACATGAAACAATTAAAAGGAATACGCCAGGAAAAACTTATACGTTGTGTATTGTCTAGTGCAGGGCCTGAAGTTGCGGAGCACTCAATAGACAATCCCTGTGTCATGCTCCGCCCACTCAGGACTCTGCACTAGGCAGCTATAATGTATCAGTTTTTACCATAGTGTTCCTTTAAAACAGTACACCACGTTGATAATCTTGATGACAAGGACTGTAAAAAAAGTTGTCTGGTTCACATCAATTCAATGGAAAAATAAAAAGGATAACCCGAAATATCACATATTAGACTGAGTTTTAAGCTAGCCATACATCAGAAATAGCCGTCGGTTGATTATTAGTTTGGCTGACCGCTATTCCTCCCGACTCCTTTATACACATGCACGCGCGGCTGTCGAGCGCGCATATGTTCTCAATAGGGGGAAGGGAGTAAGGTTTATATCGTTGCAAACCAAAGGATAGGGCATGCTGAAATCCAACATGCCCAATCCTTCTTTTTCCCCCAACATCTGTGAGAGTCGGGACACAGACATTAGATGGTCAGCCAACACTCACTTCATGTCAAACTTCATCTAGACGATCAGCGTAAACTCACCAGCTACAGTGACTACTTCCTCCAAGTGCTCGCCAACTGGCACGTCATTGTATTTTTGGATGAATTCGGTAAGTGACATTTGAACTTGGAACTTGTGTGGATAAGGATCGTCCTTGGTGCCTTTCAGCTGCTGGATAGCTTGGGTTCGGATTTTATAATATTGCTGGTAGAGGTAGAAATGAATGTAAAAGATGAAATAGTCAGTATATCCCCCCCCCCCCCCCCAGCTACATCAATGCTTAGGGGACCCAGCCTTGAAATATATCTAGACTAGTGATCTCCAGCTGTTGCAAAACTACAACTCCCAGCATGCCGACATCGGAAGGCCGGAAAAACACAGGTCTAAACAATAACTCTGCTACTTCAAGATGAGGAACTTACATTGGGGTCAAGACTTTCCTCGTCCACCAACTCGGCTTCCGGTTTCTCCGTTTGTTCATTCTGATCTTTTTGTTTTGATTCTTTCTCGGCCGCTTTTTTCTCGGCTTTCATTCGCCGCTTGAGCTCACTGGAAATGATAACGGCAGAAGGAGAGAGAGTTACATCAGTTTTCCGTCTTTATTGAGATCATGATACAACAAGTATATTGCAGAATAAAATGTAGCTTCAATTTGGAATATATTAGAGAAGTACGATGCAGGAACACACTGGCTGCCTGCAGGGCTTTCCAAAATCAACTAGCGGACACCACACTAGGGCAACCTGTAGACCGGCTCCTTTATGGACAACTGCATATTGCACTTTGCTGATGTATTTCTCTGGCAACCCAACATATTATTGGATCGCTCCCTACAGCTACTACAATAATAGAATTATATTAAGGAACCGCCATGTAAGCAATGATCTAGTATGGAAGTCTTGTATACCAGCTGACTGGCATTATACAGAACTGGCAGGAGGTTCATGAAGAAAAAAGTTGGTAGGGCGCATACAAACAGGAGGCACCAACCTTTTTTTCCCATGAAGTGCCTGGTCCTTGTAGAGAGGAGAGGACGTAGAGAGATGTTTTGCGAGGACATTCTCCTTAAGTGCCCTCGGTGCCCAAACCGGGCTCCTAAACAGCCTGAGGAGAGCCCGTGCCATCGCAGCACGCAACTCCCAACCCCCAAGTTGCGTTACCACCTAACAGGAAGACAACAAGGTGGAACACATTATATAGGATCAAAGCACCAACTTACAACACCCGCTTATTGCGTCACCACGTCTGCAGGGCATTAAAACGCATCTTCACTGGTCACCCATTCACACCAGCGTATCAGATTCCCGTGCGTGAAAAACGAACGTGAATCTGGCCCGTTATGCATCAGCGTCCTTGGCGAGTGGCATGCGTTATTCACGCCCTCGCAGTACTTTTTTTTAATTATTTTGAAGTGCACCGCAAATGGATGTGCATCCGTGTGCGGTGCAGGGTTTTCACGCACCCATTGACTTCAACGGGCACGTAGGTGCGTGATAACGCACCAATATAGAACATGCAGTGAGTTTCACGCAACGGACTGTCGCTGTGTGAAAAAAACTCCTGCACGTGTGAACGGCTCCATTGAAATCAATGGGTCCGTGTGCTGCGCGTGATTTCCATTACGCAGCACACGGACGTTATTGGCGTTCGTCTGAATGAGCCCTTACTTTAATATTAGATCAATGTGTGGATATAAGGTACTTGGTGAGCCTAGGAGAGGTGCTATAGACAAAGATGACAGGGGAATGTAGATGCAGGACCAACCATACCTACATAGGGGCGTATAGTGACGTGCAACCCATATAGGACATAACGTAGGACAATCAGGAAGTCCAGTGGCCATAAGGGCTCAATCCTCTTCAAATCTATTTTCAACTAAGAGACTCTTATGACGTGTCAGCCAGACATGCCGTACAAGCAAGATGGGTAGGTAGGTATGTATGTATGTGTTTGTATGTGTGTGTGTGTGTGTGTGTGTGTATGTGTGTATGTGTGTATGTGTGTGTGTATGTGTGTGTATGTATATATGTGTGTGTGTGTGTGTGTGTATATATGTATGTATGTATGTATGTATGTGTGTGTGTGTGTGTGTGTGTATGTATGTGTGTGTGTGTATGTATGTATGTGTGTGTATGTATGTGTATATGTATGTGTGTGTATATGTATGTGTGTGTATATGTATGTGTGTGTATATGTATGTGTGTGTATATGTATGTGTGTGTATATGTATGTATGTATGTATGTATGTATGTATGTGTGTGTGTGTGTGTGTGTGTGTGTGTGTATGTGTGTATGTATGTGTGTGTGTGTGTATGTATGTATGTATGTATGTATGTATGTATGTATGTATGTATGTATGTATGTATGTGGCTCGAAGGTGCCCATCTGCCCAACTTTTCAGCTTAGATGCATGATCATGCAAGAAATGGGCCATGTAGGAGGGCAATCATATACATCTTGCATACAGAAGTCAGAGATTGTATATCCATCCTGACCCTCATATAAAAGGTGAGGAATAAACATCCTACGTAACACAGATACAGAAGGGTTTGGAGGATAATAAAGTGTCTGGAGTCAGTTACATTTGTTTCTGTAGGGCAGTGGTCTCCAACCTATTTAGCTCATACTAATCTCTGAGTGGAACAAGAACCTGCAGACAAATGGAAAATAGAAGTGAAAATAAACTTGTGCTGGGTGGATCCCGATGTTACAAGATTACACGAAATCACATGACCCATTCGGCATGATTGTGCAAAAGGAAAAAAACTAACAAAACTAGAATAGAAGATGTAAAACAGGAAGCAACAATTTTACTTTTAGTATAAATCCCCCCAATGCCAGAGCTGTTAGATGTAGACGGGGACTCATCTTAGGGACCTTATAGTGTCCCCTTGATGTTACTCACCCGCCCAATCTGACATTAGGTGTGGAAAGACTAAACAACATTGAGTGGTATAGTCACCAAGGCAACCGTACGGTGCCCGGCGAGTATCATACATGGGTTCTCGCTGGGCGTTGCAGTTACGTCTCTCCACACCCGATGTCAGATCAGGCAGAAGACTAACGTTGAGCGGACACTTTAAAGGGGTTCACTGCTTAAATGTACTGATATTGCCTTATTAATCAGATTTTTCAAGTCTGACAGAGCAATAGCCGATCATTCCCGTGACTCCCGCACTGGCTAACAGGGGGGATTTTATATGTAAGTCATGGGGTATATGCAATCTAGTCCAGTATTGACAGTCCCCAGCAAACTAAATATATATCAGCAGCACAAATCTCCCTCCTGTGCTGATAGTTTGCTGCATTGTATCAGTGCAGGTAAAATGTATCAATCTGAAGGATTGTCTAGACTGGATACAATTGTAGCAAACTGTCGGTATTCAGTCAGCACAGGTTATCAGCCTCTGAATGTAAACTAGAATGTTCCCATTCCATGTCTGCAAGCAGAGATCTGCAAAATGGAGATGATTTGGACCGCAAAGTATATTAGAAAGTTGCAGAACTTTTCATTATACAATGAATAAACTGGACAATCCCTTTAAGGCTTGACAATGCACTGTGACTGTCACACCCATAGGGAGACTGCGATGTGTGCAACTCAATGCAACCACAACACTGTATTACCAGTCAATAGGACCTCACATCACAGAGAAATTCACATCAGGCTCTGACTAAAATCCTAGCCCCGGCCTCAATATTATATAAATTGACCCTCTTTCTAGAAATGTCAGTAGATATAAACCCTGTGCTAGTTACATCAGCCAAACATTGGTCCCTGGGAGTTGTAGTCTCCTTTGGAAAATCCCTCGGTATAGACTATTGCCTGACATAACCAAAAAAACTACAATTCCCAGAATCCCACACTGTACACCTCAGGAATGGAAGCGTAGTGCAGATCACATGTTCCTCAGAAAAGAATCCTGAGCAGCTCCATGCAGGCGCTGGCCCTCGTATTTAATACATCGCCCTCTAAATAACGCCCAGTGCTCACTTTTTGCTCAGTTTCGCCTCAGAGTCCCCAGGAGCAGCTGCCTGAACGTCCGCCATGTTCTCAGGCCGGTAGAAATAAGACACTTCCGCTTGCGCAGAGACAGGCCGCTAAAACTACTTCCGCCATGATTCTTTCGAAAGGGGTGGCGCTTCGTGACGTGTCAGCTTTGGATTGGCTATTCGAGTGTTATGCCTTATGTGGTTAGTGTTGGCGTGTAGTCACTGAGCAGTCGCTCTACTAGTGTATTACAGGCAGTTGCACCAGACACTCTTCTATATGGGTATAAATAATTGTGATCTCATGATCAGTGGATGACAATCTCCCTGTTCTACCCTTTTGAGCACGTGACTCATAGAGCAAACATTATTCTTAAAGGGGTGTTCCACTTTTTATGTATTTTTTTTCCCCCAATATGATATGCCCCCTGATTTCAGAGATCCTGCAATGTAGATCCTTTCAGGATAATCTGCAATGTATGTCCTTTTATTAATGAGCAGTGTCCGCATTGGGAAAAATATTGGACTGCTAATCGTATCGGAGGCAAAATACTTGTCATTAAAAGGACATACATTGCAAGATCCCGGCAACCAGGGCATACTCTGGATGTTGTCAAGGTCGGGGTATAGGCATATACACTCCTGCCAACCATAGTGTACTCATAACACCCCTATAGGGGCGCCTTCCTTAGGGCTTTCATAGTAGTGCAAGCAGGGCCCATTGACCTTCCATGCCCCTACATCTCTCCTATATAGATGCGGTAGAGAGGACTGTTGTCATGTGTCCTTTTTTTGGCGCCCCCTAGGGAGCAGGGTCCTGGGGAGTTGCCCACTGGTATTCCTTAATGCCAGCCCTGGGCCAGAAGGCTTTGATTTGCAGGAAAGTCAACACTTCCGTTGGGTGTCGTTGGTGTCCGTCATTTTAGGGATATGCTGAGATCTGCGTCAAAACCGCAAACAGTGGCAAAATGTGCAGCGGAAATTGCCCGCCACGTCTGAACATGCCGTAGGAAGAGGTATCTAATGGCAATATTGTTCAGTTTTCGTAGACCTATATAAAAAATCTGCACTGTTAGGCCCCATGCACCTGACCATATTTTCATCTATCCGCAAATACGGTCCGTAGTGCTTCCGTATTTGATCCGTATATACGGATCCGTAATAAAAAAAGAGGGAGGCTGCAAATTATGTCACTAACATGTTGCATAGCAACACTTTCGTAAATACGGACGGTTTACGGATGCATATCCGTAGCCGTCTGTATTTATGGAAGCGCCCATAGGCTTCTATGGGAGAGTCCCTGCTGTAATTACGGACAATAATAGGATCGGTTCTATAAGTTTTTTCAGCACGGACACCCATCAGTACAAATACGGAAAGGTGTCCGTGGCCAATAGAAATGTATGTGTCCGTAATTACGGATGAAAAATACGGTCGCATGCATGGGGTCTTATTCAATTACATTATCACCCTCTCTCATACTTCTCTCTCTATGTAAGTATCAATCTTCATATTATATTCATGAATCAGAAAGATCAGGATGAACACTGCTCTAGACCCCTCCCTGATAGAATATATTTGGAATTGTGGGAGGGCACAGGTGCATTTTCAGAATAAGCCGTCACATGTGTGTATTTGAGTAATTACGTATTTCTGACCACCGTGTCACCTCTATCTGCATTTTGTTTAGCAGTTTTCCCCCTCTGCAGGCTAATCTCTAAGGCGCTGTTCAGATGATGTTACACTACCGTTCAAAAGTTTGGGGTCACCCAGACAATTTTGTGTTTTCCATGAAAACTCACACTTATATTTATCAAATGAGTTGCAAAATGACTAGAAAATATAGTCAAGACATTGACAAGGTTAGAAATAATGATTTTTATTTGAAATAATAATTTTCTCCTTCAGACTTTGCTTTGGTCTTGGAATGCTCCATTTGCAGCAATTACAGCATTGCAGACCTTTGGCATTCTAGCTGTTAATTTGCTGAGGTAATTGGGAGAAATTTCACCCCATGCTTCCAGAAGCCCCTCCCACAAGTTGGATTGGCTTGATGGGCACTTCTTGCGTACCATACGGTCAAGCTGCTCCCACAACAGCCCTATGGGGTTGAGATCTGGTGACTGCGCTGGCCACTCCATTGCAGATAGGGTATGTGCACACGACCATGTTACGTCCGTAATGTACGGAACGTATTTCGGCCGGAACACCCGGACCGAACACAGTGCAGGGAGCCGGGCTCCTAGCATCATAGTTATGTACGATGCTAGGAGTCCCTGCCTCTGCGTGGAACTACTGTCCCGTACTGTAATCATGATTACAGTACGGGACAGCTGTCCTGCAGCGAGGCAGGGACTCCTAGCATCGTACATCACTATGATGCTAGGAGCCCGGCTCCCTGCAGTGTGTTCGGTCCGGGTCTTCCGGCTGAAATACGTTCCGTACATTACGGACGTAACATGGTCGTGTGAACCCAGCCATAGGGTATGTGCACACGATAACTGCAATTACGTCTGAAAATACGGAGCTGATTTCAGAGAAAACAGCCTCTGATTTTCAGGCGTTTTTGAAGCTGAAAATGAAATTTGGAGCTTCTTTTGAGGCTTCTTTTCAGACATTTTTTGAGGCGTTTTTGGAGCGTTTTTCAATAGAGTCAATGAAAAACGGCTCCAAATACGTCCAAAGAAGTGTCCTGCACTTCTTTTGACGAGGCTGTAATTTTACGTGCCGTCTTTTGACAGCAACGCGTAAAATGACAGGTCATCGGCACGGTACATCGTAAAGCCCATTGAAAGTAATGGGCAGATGTTTGCCGACGTATTGGAGCCTTTTTTTTAGATGTAATTCGAGGCATAAAACGCCTCCATTACGTCTGAAAATAGGTCGTGTGAACCCAGCCATAGAATACCAGCTGCCGGCTTCTTCCCTAAATAGTTCTTGCATAATTTGGAGGTGTGCTTTGGGTCATTGTCCTGTTGTTGGATGAAATTGGCTCCAATCAAGCGCTGTTCACAGGGTATGGCATGGCGTTGAAAAATGGAGCCTGTTTGTGCTGCCCTCTGAAGGGAGTAGTACACACCGTTGTAGGAAATCTTCAGTTTCTTGGCAATTTCTCGCATGGAATAGCCTTCATTTCTAAGAACAAGAATAGACTGTTATGTTTCACATGGAAGCTCTCTTTTTCTAGCCATTTTGAGAGTTTAATCGAACCCACAAATGTAATGCTCCAGATTCTCAACTAGCTCAAAGGAAGGTCAGTTTTATAGCTCCTCTAAACAGCAAAACAGTTTACAGCGGTGCTAACATAATTGCACAAGGGTTTTCAAGTGTTCTCTAATCATCCATTAGCCTTCTAACACAGTTAGCAAACACAATGTACCATTAGAACACTGGAGTGATGGTTGGTGGAAATGGGCCTCTATACACCTATGTAGATATTGCATTAAAAACCAGACGTTTGCAGCTAGAATAGTCATTTAGCACATTAACAATGTATAGAGTGTATTTCTGATTAATTTAATGTTATCTTCATTGAAAAAAACTGTGCTTTTCTTGTAAAAATAAGGAAATTTCGAAGTGACCCTAAACTTTTGAACGGTAGTGTATATGGCTTCTTTGATGACGATAAGACCCTTCATCATGTGACCGACCCTGCTGTACTCTATGTTCTCGCTGTACTACTGGTCCTGCTTGTGCATAAAGTACAGCGGGATCGGTCACATGACTTAGAGTCGTATCATCATCAAAGAAGACTGTGCAACTAGACGTCCGGTCCCCGGCAGCGCTATAAAAATCTATGAAAATATCAGAATCAGGGCAACGGGGCACCGGGATGTATATTAGTGAGTGGATCACATACTGCAGTGACTATACTGATAATAATTTTTGGTCCCCACATAACCCCTTTAATGAACCAGTAGGGGGTCCTGATCAGTGTCATGGGTGAGCTCCCCATATTCTCCCAGCCTCAATATTGTGATCAGTTTACTCCTCCATGAGACTTAAAGGGAAGGTGTCATGATTTTTATTTTTTTTATTATTATATTGCATTTAATAAAATATAAACAAAAATTGTATTTATTAGTGTTGTAATTTTTACTGTGTTCTTACTTTTACTTCTCTATGGGGGCTGCCATTTTTTTTTTCATCTCTGTATGTGTCGATTAATGACACATACAGAGATGGAATACGGCACATACAACCCCATAGAGAATGCGAACGGGAGCCGTTCCATTCTCAGAAGCGTACGCCGTCTGTCTGGGAACGGCGCATGCGCCGCCCCCACACAGACCAAAACGAAGCTCATTCGCAAAGCGAAATCTGGCGCCATTTTCATGTGAATCGGAAGCCGCTGCCGGACAGTAAGATGACAACTTCCGGCCGCGGCTTCCGGCCATATGTTCAGGCGCAAGGAATAGGAGCGTAGACCAGTGGAGGCGGCGGCGGCGGCAGGTAATTTATGTTTGTGTATGTGATGTGTGTATTATGTTCATGTGATACGGTCTGCTGAGCCCTGTATCTAATCCTCCTACACTGTGCAGTCGCTCAGAAAATGGCGTCACACAGTGTAGGAGGTTTGAAGATTCAACCCCCTCCTTTCTCCTGGCACTAGCCAGGATAAGGGAGGGGGGATTGTGTGAGGACACTAGAGGAGAGTGTGTCTACCCCAAATTTGCAGCATAAAGCAATGAGGTTGCTTTACCACATTGACCATGCTGCATTTTTGGGAACTGCTCCCTCTAGTGACCAGCACATGGAAATGTTATCAATTAGAATCTAATTTATAATATTTCCTGACTTGTGAAAAAATAAAAACAATATGTAATCACTCAAATACTAATTGTTTAACTGAAAAAAAAAAATAATAATAATTTCTAGCGACACATTCCCTTTAAAACTAAACATTTAACAAACTTCTCATGTCAGAAGTTTTGAGTGGTGGGGGTCCAAGCACTGAGACCTCCACCAATCACTAACGAAGCAGCAGAGGTGCTCGTGTGAGCACTCAGCCGCTTAATTTCTGTTCGGCTTTTTCCGGGAAGCCGATGTAGCGGCGTCCGGGCTCATAGACTTTCTATTGAACCTGTACTCTGATACATTGATTTCCAGAAAAAGCCGAACAGAAACGTAACGGCACAGCGCTTACACAAGCAATTCTTCCGCTTAGTTTTAGCGATTGGTGGGGGTCTCAGTGCTCGGATCCCCACCACTCAAAATTTCTGACATGTCACTATGACATGTCAGAAGTTTTTTGAACGTTTAGTTCCCCTTTAAAAAGTTGCCGCCTGTATGAATATCTCCCCCCGCCGCAGCAGCAGAGTGTGCAGGACATTGTACATGAAACAGCAGAGCAGTGGTGCTGTCAGTCAGACTTGTGTGATACTAGGAGATGATTAGTTCAGCAGTAGGGTCTCCGGGTATTCAGGAGTGGAGTGCCCCTCCTACAATTTTGGAGCACTAAAGGTTAAGGGGAGAAAGAGAAGGGGCTGAGACTCTGACACATGCATGAAAAGTGTCAGTAAGCAGGTCCATCCTTGGATCTTCAGAGCATCGGCTATATACAATGTCAACTCTTCCTCTTTATCTTGGAACAGGGTGTTTTATTGAGCGATCTGCTATCTGAATTTATATTTTAGAAAAATCTTAATAATAATGCAGGCTGAGATTAATATTTTCATGGCGTGATTGGTGACTGGCGCCTTTTCTGCTTCTGTCAACACAGTGCTAATCCAGTTGTGTACGGAATAGGTGAGTTTCTATGGATACAATGTCTGATAGCCTATTATATGGGGTTGGCAGGTCCTTAGCTATGAGTCTGTCTTCGAATATTCAGGTCTTAATCTCAAGGCAGCATGAGTTGAGTGCAGAGAGTGGGCAGTGCTGAAATAACTTTTCTGCCATAGTAATCAGATTTTCTTTATTACACAAATAACAACCAGACATATTAAATTATACATATCTTGTATTTCTACAACTAAGTTTGAGGCAGTCTTTATTGTAGAAACTCACTAATTATGGAATAACACATCGTCTTTTCACCATTCGAAATCGTCGGGTTGGTCACTAGTCTTTGCTCTTTTAGGCACAGGCAGCAGTAAATCATATTCAAAGTCATTTTGTGATTCTTTGCTTTTAAGAAACTTGTACCCAAATACTTCCATAGCCTCGTTGCACAAATCTTGTATTTTTTGGACAGATTCGAACTGTAGAGATTTCCGCCATGCTTGAGAGACATTGACTGCGTCTTTGGAGTTGATAACAAAACTGTTCCCTTGGCCTTTCCCATGGGTTAAATTGTGTATCCAGTCTCTCAGTTTGGGGGAAAAATTAAGTTGACCAAATTGATACATCTGCCTAGCTTTCTTGATAGGGTCCTGGACTATGTCTTCATAACGTACCATCATATAGCGACTATCCAAAGCACTGTGGCTGCCGTTGGTGGCCGAAAGATACATGTCTACTTGACTCTTACAAATCGTTTCCATCACTTTATGAGTTGAGTTCTCTTTTTTATCATCAGTTTCGGGTTTTGGTAAGCTGTTTATAATGATATTATTATCATAAGAGAGCTGAGAAGCCGCTCGTTCCCGGGACTGAAAGACGGCACGAGGATCCCGTACTAAGTGGAGGATTTTGAGGTTAAGAGAAGGATCTTTGAGCAATGGATAAAGACTCTTCAAATCGAAGAATCTCACTTCTTTTATTACGATATGACTGTAGGTTTTACAAGAACTTTCGACAGTGTCAAATGGGTACAATTTGCAAAGCGTACGGCAATCTGTCTGGGATATGATGTCGCTACGATTAAAAATGGGGCAGGCAGGCGGAGAACATAAGGCTCGACTGGTCTCCCATTGAAACAAATTTGACTTAATCCTTTTCTCTGGCATATAGGCATCAAATACTGACATGTCACATAAGAAGACGGAACGGACTAAGTCTCGTACAGCCATTTGTGAGACTTTAATGCTCTGTTTTGGCAAAGTAGTCCACACGTGCCAAGCTGGTTCCATCAGGTAAAAGACATCGGGGTGTTGACTGAAGATTTGACCGGTAAAGGAAGAGCCTGATCTCCAAGTAGAGAGGATGAGGATGTGCATGTGCTGAGGTTTGTTTGCAGGAGGAGATGTCTTGTTGTATTGCAGCCCAATCATAACAAAGATAAATCCCATAGCCTGAGCAATTATCAGCAATAACAGGGAAAACTTGCCTCCACGGAGCTTCAACATAATCTACATGAGCCCTGTGCAAAGGAAAAAACAAAAAAAGCATTAAAAAGGAAACGTAATAAAATACGAGAATCATTATATTATTCCTGCTAGGGTGACACGGCAACCTATGCCACACAATGGCATATGAGGGACTTACATAGTAACGCTGAAAAAAGTCAATGTAATTTAACAGGATATGCCATAAATATATGATAGACGCAGATCCCAACTCTGGGACCCACACCTGTCTCGAGAACAGGGTCTCCCCGTTCCTCGCCTGGTAAGGTGGGTGATGGCCGCTGCATCAAGATGAAAACTAAATGGAGAGGTGGTGAGAATTACGGAGGGACAGAAACAGCATAGAACAACATGCTCAGCTGTTACCATTACTCCCAGCCACGTCTCCACTGAGTCTCCATATGGATGCAGCGGCCACCTCACCAGGTGGGGACTGGATCAGGGGAACCCTGTTCTCGAGAAAGGTGAATTTCCTAAAGCTGGGATGCGCATCTATCAGATATTTATGGCACATCCTGTGGATATGCCATACATTTCTAAGATGGGAGTACTCCACTAAAGCCAATGACCGCAAGGATTCCCAGTCAGCTGGTTCTTGCAAGGCCTGAAGCTGGATGATGTCTGCAAACTTAAGCCAGGCAGCTTAGAATGGCTGTTGACTTGGTGTAATAATGAGGCAAGGTCAACCCAAAAACATCAGTCAGGTTGAGCCACATGCTAATGTTGAATATGGTGGGTGAGCGGGTTACCAGTTGTGAGCACCTGCTCCTGGATCTCTAGACAGAAAGTGATACCTGGTCCGGAGTGTGGGAACAAGTACATGAGTGCCAGCTCCTGGTAAGCGAGCGCCCGGCCCTGGGTTTCCGGATAAACGAGCAAGTAGGAGTCTGGGAGAATGAAGAAGTGTCTAGCTCTGGGCAGGAATCTGGATACGTATGGGAGCTTCTGGCTTAGGGTGGGTGTCTAGGTCGGCAAGGTAGCGCCTGGCTTTGGCTAAGTGTCTGAGTGCACCTCAAAGTTCTGTGGCCACCATGAGGCAGGCAGATTGTCTCGAGAAGGACATCCAGTACCGGGCAGTTCCCAAGCAACATTTTAACTGTCTTATAGAGTTGGTTCAAGACTTATGATCTCTAGAACAAAGGGGCTAAAAACCAATTCCTTTTGATGAGTGACATGGTGATAAGTTGAGAAAGAATAATGTGTTTAACCAGACCGTTTCTGCTTGTTAATTTAACACTTTTATTCAATTATTGCCCCTGTGAAAGACCTTCGCACCACAGCACCAGCTGCTAACACAATGGTGTTCAATGACCTGTGAAATCAGATAAGGGCAGAGAACAATGGGGAATTACTTTCTGCCAGAAAAGCGTTGCACAGGCTGTCGGCAGCGTTACTGTATCGAAATTATAAAATAATTATACAATAAAAAATAAACCAACTCATCAACCCCGCTTATGGGATAACAAATCATACTATCCAAAAACCTAATAAAAAAGATGATTTGTGGTTTAAAATTGGCCACGGTCTTTATTAAAGGTAAACCATCTAAATTTTGCTTTAACTCCTTGCCGACATTTGACGTAGGCTTACATTATAGCCGGCAAGGGAACTATGTAGCGGGTTCACGGGCTGAGCTTGTTCCATACTCACCAGGTGTCGGCTATATGTTAGAGCTGAAATTTTGCCGCAACGGGTGGGATAGAGCGACCGCGGCATCTAAGACGTTTGAGAAAAAGAAGGCGGCCCACTCCGACAGCCCATTGCCCCCCCCCCCTACGATTCAATTACGGGGTGCCAATGGTTGTCTAATAAAGACCCCCAGGTCTGCCATCTTTTTGCCAGAGGCAGGGCTTAATAGAAACACAATATAATGCTATACATAAGTATTGCAGTATATAGTGCAAGCAATCCAACCATCGCTTGTACAAGTCCCAAGGGGGAACTAATAAAATAAAAAACAGTTAAATAAAGTTTTTTTTATGGACAAAAAAATTGAAAGTAGAAAAAAAACGAAAAAAAATTCTTCAAAGAGTAACGTAAAAAAATAAACAAATACACATAACTGGTATCCGTAAAAGTCTGAACTATTACATTATAACGTTAACCCACTCATCCATCTTGGTGTCGTCTTTGACAGATAACTTTAACAGGTATGGAAACATTCAGAGCCACCTGTTTATGGACACTGAATGCTTCCATACCTGCTGCAGTTATCTGATAAGCCGTAGCACGACCCCAAGTTGGATGGCATTGTGGTAATGACAAGCGTGTCCGTTTTGCGCGCGTAAAAAGGGTAGGGTGCATGTCTGCGTTTTTTACGCGCGTATGTCATCCGTATATCACGCGTTTTTTACGTCAGCAAAATAAACTGAAGGAGGTGTTTTTCTATTTCTCATCATTTCTTTAGCAACTATTGCGTGAATCACGTGTTATAGTAATGTAGTAATATTATAGTAATGTAGTATTTTATTAATGTAGTATTATGTAGTATTGTTATAGTAATGTATTATAGTAATGTAGTGTTATAGTAATGTATTATAGTAATGTAGTATTATGTAGTATTGTTATAGTAATGTATTATAGTAATGTAGTATTATGTAGTATTGTTATAGTAATGTAGTATAGTAATGTAGTATTATGTAGTATTGTTATAGTAATGTGGTATAGTAATGTAGTATTTTTATAGTAATGTAGTATTAATATAGTAATGTAGTATTGTTATAGTAATGTAGTATTATTATAGTAATGTAGTATTATTGTAATGTAGTATTATTGTAATGTAGTATTATAGTAATGTAGTATTATTATAGTAATGTAGTATTATTATAGTAATGTAGTATTATTGTAATGTAGTAGTATTATAGTAATGTAGTGTTATAGTAATGTAGTATTATAGTAATGTAGTATTGTTATAGTAATGTAGTATTATTATAGTAATGTAGTATTATTATAGTAATGTAGTATTGTTATAGTAATGTAGTATTATTATAGTAATATAGTATTATTGTAATGTAGTAGTATTATAGTAATGTAGTATTGTTATAGTAATGTAGTATTATAGTAATGTAGTATTATTATAGTAATGTAGTATTGTTATAGTAATGTAGTATTATTGTAATGTAGTATTATTGTAATGTAGTATTATTATAGTAATGTAGTATTATTGTAATGTAGTATTGTTATAGTAGTGTAATATTGTTATAGTAATGTAGTATTATTATAGTAATGTAGTATTATTGTAATGTAGTATTGTAATGCAGTAGTATTATAGTAATGTAGTATTGTTATAGTAATGTAGTATTGTTGTAGTAATGTAGTATTGTAGTATTGTTATAGAAATATGGTATTATTGTAATGTAGTATTATAGTAATGTAGTATTGATATAGTATTGTAGTATTATTATAGTAATGTAGTATTGTTATAGTAATATAGTATTATTGTAATGTAGTAGTGTTATAGTAATGTAGTATTATTATAGTGATGTAGTATTATTGTAATGTAGTATTGTTATAGTAATGTAGTATTATAGTAATGTAGTATTGTTATAGTAGTGTAGTATTATAGTAATGTAGTATTGTTATAGTAATGTAGTATTATTGTAATGTAGTATTATTGTAATGTAGTATTATTGTAATGTAGTATTATTGTAATGTAGTAGTATTATAGTAATGTAGTATTATTCTAGTGTAGTAGTATTATAGTAATGTAGTTTTGTTATAGTAATGTAGTATTATAGTAATGTAGTATTATTGTAGTGTAGTAGTATTATAGTAATGTAGTTTTGTTATAGTAATGTAGTATTATTATAGTAATGTAGTATTGTTATAGTAATGTAGTATTGATATAGTAATGTAGTGTTGTTATAGTAATGTGGTATTATAGTAATGTAGTATTGATATAGTAATGTAGTATTATTGTAATGTAGTAGTATTATAGTAATGTAGTAGTATTATAGTAATGTAGTATTATTGTAATGCAGTATTATAGTAATGTAGTATTGTTATAGTAATGTAGTATTATTATAGTAGTGTAATATTGTTATAGTAATGTAGTATTATTGTAATGTAGTATTATTGTAATGTAGTATTGTAATGCAGTAGTATTATAGTAATGTAGTATTGTTATAGAAATGTGGTATTATTGTAATGTAGTATTATTATAGTAATGTAGTGTTATAGTAATGTAGTATTGTTATAGTAATGTAGTATTATTATAGTAATGTAGTATTATTATAGTAATGTAGTATTGTTATAGTAATGTAGTATTATAGTAATGTAGTATTATAGTAATGTAGTATTATTATAGTAATGTAGTATTATTGTAATGTAGTAGTATTATAGTAATGTAGTATTGTTATAGTAATGTAGTATTATAGTAATGTAGTATTATTATAGTAATGTAGTATTGTTATAGTAATGTAGTATTGTTATAGTAATGTAGTATTATTATAGTAATGTAGTATTATTATAGTAATGTAGTATTGTTATAGTAATGTAGTAGTATTATAGTAATGTAGTATTGTTATAGTAATGTAGTATTATAGTAATGTAGTATTATTATAGTAATGTAGTATTATTATAGTAATGTAGTATTGTTATAGTAATGTAGTATTATTGTAATGTAGTATTATAGTAATGTAGTATTATTGTAATGTAGTATTATAGTAATGTAGTATTATTGTAATGTAGTATTATTGTAATGTAGTATTATAGTAATGTAGTATTATTGTAATGTAGTATTATAGTAATGTAGTATTATAGTAATGTAGTATTATTATAGTAATGTAGTATTATAGTAATGTAGTATTATTATAGTAATGTAGTATTATTGTAATGTAGTATTATTGTAATGTAGTAGTATAGTAATGTAGTATTGTAATGTAGTATTATTGTAATGTAGTATTATTGTAGTGTAGTAGTATTATAGTAATGTAGTTTTGTTATAGTAATGTAGTATTATAGTAATGTAGTATTATTGTAGTGTAGTAGTATTATAGTAATGTAGTTTTGTTATAGTAATGTAGTATTATTATAGTAATGTAGTATTGTTATAGTAATGTAGTATTGATATAGTAATGTAGTATTATTGTAATGTAGTAGTATTATAGTAATGTAGTAGTATTATAGTAATGTAGTATTATTGTAATGCAGTATTATAGTAATGTAGTATTATAGTAATGTGGTATTATAGTAATGTAGTATTGATATAGTAATGTAGTATTATTGTAATGTAGTAGTATTATAGTAATGTAGTAGTATTATAGTAATGTAATATTATTGTAATGCAGTATTATAGTAATGTAGTATTGTTATAGTAATGTAGTATTATTGTAATGTAGTATTATTGTAATGTAGTATTATTGTAATGTAGTATTGTAATGCAGTAGTATTATAGTAATGTAGTATTGTTATAGTAATGTAGTATTGATATAGTATTGTAGTATTGTTATAGAAATGTGGTATTATAGTAATGTAGTATTATTATAGTAATGTAGTGTTATAGTAATGTAGTATTATTATAGTAATGTAGTATTGTTATAGTAATGTAGTATTATAGTAATGTAGTATTATTATAGTAATGTAGTATTATAGTAATGTAGTATTATTGTAATGTAGTATTATAGTAATGTAGTATTATTATAGTAATGTAGTATTATTGTAATGTAGTATTATAGTAATGTAGTATTGTTATAGTAATGTAGTATTATTGTAATGTAGTATTATTGTAATGTAGTATTATTGTAATGTACTATTGTAATGCAGTAGTATTATAGTAATGTAGTATTGTTATAGTAATGTAGTATTGATATAGTATTGTAGTATTGTTATAGAAATGTGGTATTATAGTAATGTAGTATTATTATAGTAATGTAGTGTTATAGTAATGTAGTATTGTTATAGTAATGTAGTATTATAGTAATGTAGTATTATTATAGTAATGTAGTATTATAGTAATGTAGTATTATAGTAATGTAGTATTATTATAGTAATGTAGTATTATAGTAATGTAGTATTATTGTAATGTAGTATTATAGTAATGTAGTATTATTATAGTAATGTAGTATTATTGTAATGTAGTATTATAGTAATGTAGTATTATTGTAATGTAGTATTATAGTAATGTAGTATTATTGTAATGTAGTATTATAGTAATGTAGTATTATTATAGTAATGTAGTATTATTGTAATGTAGTATTATAGTAATGTAGTATTATTATAGTAATGTAGTATTATAGTAATGTAGTATTATTGTAATGTAGTATTATAGTAATGTAGTATTATTATAGTAATGTAGTATTATAGTAATGTAGTATTATTGTAATGTAGTATTATAGTAATGTAGTATTATTATAGTAATGTAGTATTATTGTAATGTATTATTATAGTAATGTAGTATTATAGTAATGTAGTATTATTATAGTAATGTAGTGTTATAGTAATGTAGTATTGTTATAGTAATGTAGTATTATAGTAATGAAGTATTATTATAGTAATGTAGTATTGTTATAGTAATGTAGTATTATAGTAATGTAGTATTATTATAGTAATGTAGTATTATAGTAATGTAGTATTATTATAGTAATGTAGTATTATAGTAATGTAGTATTATTGTAATGTAGTATTATAGTAATGTAGTATTATTGTAATGTAGTATTATAGTAATGTAGTATTATTGTAATGTAGTATTGTTATAGTAATGTAGTATTATAGTAATGTAGTATTATTATAGTAATGTAGTATTATTATAGTAATGTAGTATTGTTATAGTAATGTAGTATTATTGTAATGTAGTATTATAGTAATGTAGTATTATTGTAATGTAGTATTATAGTAATGTAGTATTATTGTAATGTAGTATTATTGTAATGTAGTATTATAGTAATGTAGTATTATTGTAATGTAGTATTATAGTAATGTAGTATTATTATAGTAATGTAGTATTATAGTAATGTAGTATTATTATAGTAATGTAGTATTATTGTAATGTAGTATTATTGTAATGTAGTATTATTGTAATGTAGTAGTATAGTAATGTAGTATTGTAATGTAGTATTATTGTAATGTAGTATTATTGTAGTGTAGTAGTATTATAGTAATGTAGTTTTGTTATAGTAATGTAGTATTATTATAGTAATGTAGTATTGTTATAGTAATGTAGTATTGATATAGTAATGTAGTATTATTGTAATGTAGTAGTATTATAGTAATGTAGTAGTATTATAGTAATGTAGTATTATTGTAATGCAGTATTATAGTAATGTAGTATTATAGTAATGTGTTATTATAGTAATGTAGTATTGATATAGTAATGTAGTATTATTGTAATGTAGTAGTATTATAGTAATGTAGTAGTATTATAGTAATGTAGTATTATTGTAATGCAGTATTATAGTAATGTAGTATTGTTATAGTAATGTAGTATTATTGTAATGTAGTATTATTGTAATGTAGTATTATTGTAATGTAGTATTGTAATGCAGTAGTATTATAGTAATGTAGTATTGTTATAGTAATGTAGTATTGATATAGTATTGTAGTATTGTTATAGAAATGTGGTATTATAGTAATGTAGTATTATTATAGTAATGTAGTGTTATAGTAATGTAGTATTGTTATAGTAATGTAGTATTATAGTAATGTAGTATTATTATAGTAATGTAGTATTGTTATAGTAATGTAGTATTATAGTAATGTAGTATTATTATAGTAATGTAGTATTATAGTAATGTAGTATTATTGTAATGTAGTATTATAGTAATGTAGTATTATTATAGTAATGTAGTATTATTGTAATGTAGTATTATAGTAATGTAGTATTGTTATAGTAATGTAGTATTATTGTAATGTAGTATTATAGTAATGTAGTATTATTGTAATGTAGTATTATAGTAATGTAGTATTATTATAGTAATGTAGTATTATTGTAATGTAGTATTATAGTAATGTAGTATTATTATAGTAATGTAGTATTATAGTAATGTATTATTATAGTAATGTAGTATTGTTATAGTAATGTAGTATTGTTATAGTAATGTAGTATTATTATAGTAATGTAGTATTATAGTAATGTAGTATTATTGTAATGTAGTATTATAGTAATGTAGTATTATTATAGTAATGTAGTATTATTGTAATGTAGTATTATAGTAATGTAGTATTATTATAGTAATGTAGTATTATAGTAATGTATTATTATAGTAATGTAGTATTGTTATAGTAATGTAGTATTGTTATAGTAATGTAGTATTATTATAGTAATGTAGTATTATAGTAATGTAGTATTATTGTAATGTAGTATTATAGTAATGTAGTATTATTATAGTAATGTAGTATTATTGTAATGTATTATTATAGTAATGTAGTATTATAGTAATGTAGTATTATTATAGTAATGTAGTGCTATAGTAATGTAGTATTGTTATAGTAATGTAGTATTATAGTAATGTAGTATTATTATAGTAATGTAGTATTGTTATAGTAATGTAGTATTATAGTAATGTAGTGTTATAGTAATGTAGTATTATAGTAATGTAGTATTATTGTAATGTAGTATTATTGTAATGTAGTATTATTGTAATGTAGTATTATAGTAATGTAGTATTATTATAGTAATGTAGTATTATAGTAATGTATTATTATAGTAATGTAGTATTGTTATAGTAATGTAGTATTGTTATAGTAATGTAGTATTATTATAGTAATGTAGTATTATAGTAATGTAGTATTATAGTAATGTAGTATTATTATAGTAATGTAGTATTATTGTAATGTATTATTATAGTAATGTAGTATTATAGTAATGTAGTATTATTATAGTAATGTAGTGCTATAGTAATGTAGTATTGTTATAGTAATGTAGTATTATAGTAATGTAGTATTATTGTAATGTAGTATTATTGTAATGTAGTATTATTGTAATGTAGTATTATAGTAATGTAGTATTATTATAGTAATGTAGTATTATTGTAATGTAGTATTATAGTAATGTAGTATTATTATAGTAATGTAGTATTATAGTAATGTAGTATTATTGTAATGTAGTATTATAGTAATGTAGTATTATTATAGTAATGTAGTATTATTGTAATGTAGTATTATAGTAATGTAGTATTATTATAGTAATGTAGTATTATTGTAATGTAGTATTATAGTAATGTAGTATTATTGTAATGTAGTATTATAGTAATGTAGTATTATTGTAATGTAGTATTATAGTAATGTAGTATTATTGTAATGTAGTAGTATAGTAATGTAGTATTGTAATGTAGTAGTATTAAGTGACCAAGGAGTCCTGTGACCATATAAAAACAAAAGGTTACAGGCCTAATTAGTTGTGAGTAGTGTCATATTTATCTATACTTTATTCAAGATCAGGATGGGATGAACCAAGATCTTTAACCTCATCCCGACATCCTCCAAGTCTGAAATGGGCCGTATGGAGCGGACACATGGGCTGAGCCCGCTCCGGATGCTGCAGGTGTCAGATGACCCCCTGCTCTAATGGCTGGGATATAAGATAATTCATAACTACTTAAGTATTGCAGTATGTTGTACCAGCGATCTAATGATCGCTTGTTCAAGTCCCCTAGTGGAACAAAAAAAAATGTAAAAATTAAATTACGTTTCTAAGAAATATACAAAAAATTAAAAACATTAGAAGTTAAAAAAACCTCACTTTTACCTCTAAAGTAAAAAAAATAAACATAATTGGTATTGCTGCGTTTGTAAAAAAGTCTGAACTATTATAACATAGCAGTATTTAACTTTCACGGTGAACGGTGTCTAAAAAAAACCATGCAAGAATTGCAGTTTTTTTCTTTTTTGAAAAAAAATAAATAAAAATTGATCAAAGAGTTTTATGTACACAAAATAGTACCCATAAGGGCTTGTCCACACGTAACGGAAATTTTCTGCAGCAATTCCGTTGAAAGTAGCAAAAAACGCACCATTTCCTGCGTTTTTGTCTACAGAAAACGGTGCGTATTTTGCTGCGTTTTTCACAATGCCAGGGGAGGGTGACGTCTCCTCAGAAAAATGCGTCAATTCAGTCCACTTTCCGCAGCAGGAATTGACACGCTGAGGTCTGAAAAATACTCAATTTCAGAAATACAATTTCTGCTCTGAATTTTTACGCAGCGTGTGGATGAGATTTTTAAAATCGCACCCACTTTGCTGCTACCGTATTCTGCTGCGTATTTTCCGTCCGCAATTCCGGACGGAAAATACGCAGCAATGCGTATTTAAAAAATTATTTTTAAAAATTGGCCATGGTAGGAGGGATGGAAAAAAAACAAAGAGCCATTGCTCACCTCACGGATGCTCGTCGTTCCAGCACCGCCGCTCCGTCCCTCCCCGCCGCTGTGTATTGATGTAGCTGCAACGACGATGTGCATCGATCATGTGGGTATACGGGCACGTCATCGCTGCAGCTATGTCAATACACAGCGGTGGGGAGGAACAGAGCGGCTGCGCTGGAACGACGGGGATCTGTAAGGGAAGTAATGGCTCTTTTTTTTTTTTACATCTACAATGGCCATTTTTTTTAAATAACCCGGTTTACCAATTTAAAGAAAAATAAAAAAGTCAAGTTTCTGAATGTGGCGACACAAAACCATTTTTTTTCTTTTAAGAAATTGTTTTTTATTTTGTAAAAGTAGTAAGAAAAAAAAAACAACTATAAATTTGGCATCACTGGAATTGGATTAAACCGCAGAATAAAGTTAACACATCGTTTTTACTGCTCAGTGAACGTTGTAAAAAAACAATGGAGGACGGGCTGCGTTTTTTTCATTCCATCCCACCACATATTTTTCTCAATACGTTATATTAAATGGTGTCATTAAAAACAAAAACTTGTCCCGCAAAAAAAAACAACCCTCGTTCTGTGGCGGTTAAGCTAAAAAAAGTTACTTTTTTCATTACTGCAGTATTTCCCAATGTGAATGAGACCCATAGGCTGCGTTCACCGAAGACAAGTCCGACATGAAAGTTTTAAAGAACATGACCCTAGAACTGTTTATCCTGGTTCATGATCTAAATGCCAGAATTGCGGTGAATACTGACACCCGCACTAACAGAGAACTAATGAGAGAGAGGGCTGGGGGTGTTTCTGCAGAACAATGCAGGGAAATCTGGGTGATATCCCGAGACATCACACAGACTGAATAGGGATTTATCATTTTTATATTTTGTTAAGAAGAAACTCCTGTAAACCCGCCGACGTTCCAGCTGTCTTTGTAATCTTTTTTTTTTATCTGGATGATCTTCCCACCTGTCCATCTTTTATAAATATACTTGTCACTCCTGTTTACCAGACACACCCTCTTAGATAAACGTTCTGCTTTATAGATCTGAATTAGGGAGGGTTCACACATGCAGGTTTTGTTCAGGTTTTTTATGCAATTTTGGAACCCAACCAAAGTAGTGGAATCAAATAAGAGAAGAAGTTGTTTCTGTCCCGTATACTTTCTCTCCATTTATGATCCACACTTGGTTTGGGCAATTTTTTGACTTGTTTTTTAGTGCCCCTTGTTTGATCTCTGGTACCATACGCTGCAAAACATATGTACTGTAGTGTGTGCAGCTTCTAACTGGCTCCTGACAGGGCTTAATAGGAGCAGAAAGATGGTTGACCTGGGGGCCTTCATTAGGCTTCCAGGCTGCAATTATAACCATCGGCTCCCCCAGGGGCGTAGCTAGAGGCTCATGGGCCCCGATGCAAAAATTCTTACTGGGCCCCCCCCCCCCCCCGCAAACTTCTCATGGCCGACGGTCCGCTTTCAGCTGCATCGCTGGGTCTCCTAAGTGACCCAACAATGCAGCACTAGCAGCCGGGGGCGTCACTAAGGCTGGGTTCACACACACTATTTACGGACGTAATTCGGGCGTTTTAGCATTGAAAAAGTGCCTGTCACTTCTTCAGACGTAAATGGAGCCGTTTTCCATGGACTCCATGGAAAACCAGCTTCAATTACTTCCTTAATGGACGCAGCAAAAGACGCCTGCACATGCCATTACGGCTGAAATTACGGTGCTGTTTTCTCCTGAAAACAGCACAGTAATTTCAGCCGTAACGGACGCTGCCGTGTGAACATACCCTCAGGGCTTAAAATGTCAGGGAAATAGCCCCAATACATATGTGTCCGCCCCAAAAAAAGTGTGTATATGAGACAGCATAGCATATCTATAGCACTACGACCCTATAAACTATGGATAGGATTAGATACAGTGGCTGAGCAGACAGTATCACACATGATAGGATTAGATACAGTGGCCCAGCAGACAGTATCACACATGATAGGATTAGATACAGTGGCTCAGCAGACAGTACCACACATGATAGGATTAGATACAGTGGCTCAGCAGACAGTACCACACATGATAGGATTAGATACAGTGGCTCAGCAGACAGTATCACACATGATAGGATTAGATACAGTGGCTCAGCAGACAGTACCACACATGATAGGATTAGATACAGTGGCTCAGCAGACAGTATCACACATGATAGGATTAGATACAGTGGCTCAGCAGACAGTACCACACATGATAGGATTAGATACAGTGGCTCAGCACAGTATCACACATGATAGGATTAGATACAGTGGCTCAGCAGACAGTATCACACATGATCGGATTAGATATAGGGCCCAGCAGACAGTATCACACATGATAGGATTAGATACACAGCTCAGCAGACTGTATCACACATGATAGGATTAGACACAGGGCCCAGCTCGCTGACATTGCGGCTCCAGCGCTGGACCCAGGATAGGTAAGAATAATAATTTTGCTTCTTTATGTGTTACTGATTATTTTTGTGTGTTTGTGTTTTTTTTACAGGTTCGGTTGTTGGACTTCGGATTCGAGGACTTCAATGACAGCGTTTTTTTTATTCTCAATAAAATGGTTAATGAGGGTTGTGTTTTTTTATTTCAATGAAATATTTTTTCTATGTGCTTGTATCTTTTTAAACTTTATTATCACCGCCTTAGTAATGGCCGCTGGCTGATTGACAACCTCCATTACTAAGGCGAGGCTTAATGTTAGCCGGTGCAGAGGCTACACTAACCCCCATTATTACCCCGGTACCCACCGCCACCAGGGGTACTGGGAAGAGCCGGGTACAAACTAGTACCCGACCATCTGTAGTGACGGGCAGGCACCGGGGTGGCCGCAGGCTGGTAGTATTAGGCTGGGGAAGGCCAAAAACAGTGGCCCTTCCCACCCTTGTAATGCTGCCTGCTGCTGCTGTGTTGTATCTGGCTGGTTATGAAAATTGGGGGGGACCCAACATCGTTCTTTCCAATTTTTTTTAATTTTTTTTTAAATGACGTGGGGTCCCCCCCATTTTCATAACCAGCCAGATACATTAAAGCAGCAGCAGGCAGCATTACCAGGATGGGAAGGGCCACTGTTTTTGTCCTTTCCCCTCCTGATAATACCAGCCTGCGGCCACCCCAGTGGCCGACCATCACTACAGATGGTCAGGTACTGGATCGTACCCTGCTCTTCCCAGCACCCCTGGTGGCGGTGGGTACCGGGGTAATAAAGGGGGTTAGTGTTAGCCTCTGCACCGGTTAACACTAAGCCCCGCCTTAGCAATGGATGCTGTCAATCAGCCGGCGGCCATTACTAAGGCGGTAGTAATATAGTTAAAAAAAAAAACACAAAGACATAGAAAAAATATTTTATTGAAATAAAAAAAAAACCCACACAACCCTCATTAACCATTTTATTAATAAAAAAAAAGCCGTCATCGAAGTAGTCCTGGAATCCGCCGTAGTCCAACGACCGAACCTGTAAGAAAACACACAAAAAATGATTAGTAACACGTTAGGGTATGTGCACACACACTAATTACGTCCGTAATTGACGGACGTATTTCGGCCGCAAGTACCGGACCGAACACAGTGCAGGGAGCCGGGCTCCTAGCATCATACTTATGTACGACGCTAGGAGTCCCTGCCTCGCTGCCGGACAACTGTCCCGTACTGAAAACAGTTGTCCTGCAGCGAGCCAGGGACTCCTAGCATCGTACATAACTATAATGCTAGGAGCCCGGCTCCCTGCACTGTGTTCGGTCCGGTACTTGCGGCCGAAATACGTCCGTCAATTACGGACGTAATTAGTGTCTGTGCACATACCCTAAGGCTTAGATACAGGGCCCATGTGTGATACTGTCTGTCGGACCCTGTATCTAAGCCTACCACAAGGTAGGCTTAGATACAGGGTCCAGCAGACAGTAATCTTATACAGTATAAGATTACTGTGTGCTGGGGCCCTGTATCTAAACATACAGTTTGGTAGGCTTAGATACAGGGCCCAGCAGACAGGATCACGCATGGGCCATGTATCTAAGCCTACCATGTGATTGGCTTAGATACAGGGCCCAGCAGACAGGATCACACAATCTGTGATCCAGTCTCATGGGCCCCCTAAGCCTGCTACATCGTAGGCTTAGGGGTTGTGCAGTCCCTAAACATTGATGGCCTATCCACAGGATAGGCCATCAATAGCTGATGTGTCGCCCGGGACTAGCAAATCAGCTGTTTTGAAGGGGCCGCAGCACTCGTACGAGAGCTGCTTCCCCTTCATTTCACTACTCGCTCACACTGTGAATCGCCGACACGGATTCACAGTGTGACCGGAATGAAGTGACAGGAATGAAGGGGAGCAGCTCTCGTACGAGTGCTGCGGCCCCTTCAAAACAGCTGATTGGCGGGTCCCGGGAGTCGGACCCCGCCAGTCAGGGCTAACCTTAACTTCCTCTTCGGCCGCGGCGGGAGTTCTGTCGTCTCGCTGCTGTGTGCGGCGCATAGCGCTGTGACGTCATGCGCTGCGCACAGCGCTTGACGTCAGGACCTCCGCTGCGATCCGGAACCAGGAAGGTAAGTAAAGTATGTTACTATAGTAACAGGGGCCCGCGGCCCGAGTTACTATAGTAACTTTTTATTGATGTGGTGCGGGGGGCCGTGGGCCCCCCTGGCTTCGGGGCCCGGTCGCAATTGCGACCGCTGCGACCCCTATAGCTACGCCAGTGGGCTCCCCAATATCTATCTATCTATCTATCTATCTATCTATCTATCTATCTATCTATCTATCTATCTATCTATCTATCTATCTATCTATCCCATATCTATCTATCTATCTATCTATCTATCTATCTATCTATCTATCTATCTATCTCATATCTATCTATCTATCTATCTATCTATCTATCTATCTATCTATCTATCTATCTATCTATCTATCTATCTATCTCATATCTATCTATCTATCTATCTATCTATCTATCTATCTATCTATCTATCTATCTATCTATCTATCTATCTATCTATCTATCTCATATCTATCTATCTCATATCTATCTATCTATCTATCTATCTATCTATCTATCTATCTATCTATCTATCTATCTATCTATCTATCTATCTATCTATCTATCTATCTATCTATCTATCTCATATCTATCTATCTCATATCTATCTATCTATCTATCTATCTATCTATCTATCTATCTATCTATCTATCTATCTATCTATCTATCTATCTATCTATCTATCTATCTATCTATCTCATATCTATCTATCTATCTATCTATCTATCTATCTATCTATCTATCTATCTATCTATCTATCTATCTATCTATCTATCTATCTATCTATCTATCTATCTATCTATCTATCTATGTTTCTCCCGGCCAGCGGAAGTATGTGCCATTTCCATGCCTTGAGGATTCTAAAATGAAACAAAAGGTGGGAAATTATATAGTAGAATGTATTTTATATGTTTCATTCTAATAAGCTTCTAATTTTGTACTCAAGCTTTTATATATGAATTGCAATATAGCTGGCGTTTTTCTTTTTTTTCCAAATCCTGCTTTGTAAAATCGCTGTAGTAGACAGAAACAGCACTCCCTACATAAATGTATGTAATAAAGGTCATAGGGGCACTTTGTGGTTAATATGTAATGTCAGATCTAAAAGATGTACTAGATATAACTCAAGTATGGGCATTCTATCTATCTATCTATCTATCTATCTATCTATCTATCTATCTATCTATCTATCTATCTATCTATCTATCTATCTATCTATCTATCTATCTATCTATCTATCTATCTATCACACATCTATCTATCTATCTATCTATCTATCTATCTATCTATCTATCTATCTATCTATCTATCTATCTATCTATCTATCTATCTATCTATCTATCATCTATCTATCTATCTATCTATCTATCTATCTATCTATCTATCTATCTAATATCTATCTATCTATCTATCTATCTATCTATCTATCTATCTATCTATCTATCTATCTATCTATCATCTATCTATCTATCTATCTATCTATCTATCTATCTATCTATCTATCTATCTATCTATCTATCTATCTATCTATCTATCTATCATCTATCTATCTATCTATCTATCTAATATCTATCTATCTATCTATCTATCTATCTATCTATCTATCTATCTATCTATCTATCTATCTATCTATCTATCTATCTATCTATCTATCTCATATCTATCTATCTATCTATCTATCTATCTATCTATCTATCTATCTATCTATCTATCTATCTATCTATCTATCTATCTATCTATCTATCTATCTATCTATCTATCTATGTTTCTCCCGGCCAGCGGAAGTATGTGCCATTTCCATGCCTTGAGGATTCTAAAATGAAACAAAAGGTGGGAAATTATATAGTAGAATGTATTTTATATGTTTCATTCTAATAAGCTTCTAATTTTGTACTCAAGCTTTTATATATGAATTGCAATATAGCTGGCGTTTTTCTTTTTTTTCCAAATCCTGCTTTGTAAAATCGCTGTAGTAGACAGAAACAGCACTCCCTACATAAATGTATGTAATAAAGGTCATAGGGGCACTTTGTGGTTAATATGTAATGTCAGATCTAAAAGATGTACTAGATATAACTCAAGTATGGGCATTCTATCTATCTATCTATCTATCTATCTATCTATCTATCTATCTATCTATCTATCTATCTATCTATCTATCTATCTATCTATCTATCTATCTATCTATCTATCATCTATCTATCTATCTATCTATCTATCTATCTATCTATCACACATCTATCTATCTATCTATCTATCTATCTATCTATCTATCTATCTATCTATCTATCTATCTATCTATCTATCTATCTATCTATCTATCTATCATCTATCTATCTATCTATCTATCTATCTATCTATCTATCTATCTATCTATCTATCTATCTATCTATCTATCTATCTATCATCTATCTATCTATCTATCTATCTATCTATCTATCTATCTATCTATCTATCTATCTATCTATCTATCTATCTATCTATCTATCTATCATCTATCTATCTATCTATCTATCTAATATCTATCTATCTATCTATCTATCTATCTATCTATCTATCTATCTATCTATCTATCTATCTATCTATCTATCTATCTATCTATCTATCATCTATCTATCAATTCAATTCAATTCAATTCAATTCAAAGAAGCTTTATTGGCAGGACCAAATACATATTAGCATTGCCAAAGCAAGTAAGAAGTAAGGGAATGAGGGATAGGGACTGAGGGCTTGGGGATAGGGACACATCTAGGGTCGGGGTTATACAAGTCCATGGCATATCATGTCTCTCTCAGTCCATGGCATGCAGTGACAGTGATATCTATCTATCTATCTATCTATCTATCTATCTATCTATCTATCTATCTATCTATCTATCTATCTATCTATCTATCTATCTATCTATCATCTATCTATCTATCTATCTATCTATCTATCTATCTATCTATCTATCTATCTATCTATCTATCTAATATCTATCTATCTATCTATCTATCTATCTATCTATCTATCTATCTATCTATCTATCTATCTATCTATCTATCTATCTATCTATCTATCTATCATCTATCTATCTATCTATCTAATATCTATCTATCTATCTATCTATCTATCTATCTATCTATCTATCTATCTATCTATCTATCTATCTATCTATCTATCTATCTATCTATCTATCTATCTATCTCAATATTAAAATAGATATCTCTCTCTACAGAGCTACAGTGAGCCACTAACGAGTTACTAACAGCTCCTGTACTTAGAGTAGCCTTATGAATACAACTGGAATCGGAGGAACGGACTCACGCTACCCGTGTGTCCGGCATTATCAAAGGGGGCTCCCCTTTTCGATTGCATCACCGGAAACACGGTGACACGATCAGACACTGGGAAACCTCTGCAGCCAGTCCTGGGGACCTAGAAAGACCCCAGGGCTGTCTGTTCTGTAAGTCTACTCTTAGGGCACACTATGTGTTGCTTTAACCTCAGTCTGTGTCATAGTTCACATTCACACTGCAAAAATAAATAACACAATAATTTAATTGTACCCCTACACTGTGCAGAAAAAAATACAATATCTCCTGCATAAAACAAGGCCTCATACCGCCACGTCAATGAAAAAATAAAAAAAGTAATGGCTGCTGAACGGCAGAGACAAAATCGAAAAACTTCGGCTTTTCAACTTTTTGAAGACTTTTTTGACACGTCATGGTGACATGTCAGAAGTTTTGATTGGTGGGGGTCCGAGCATCGAGACCCGCACTGATCGCTAAAACGAAGCAGCAGAAGCGCTTGGGTGATCGCTGCGTGGCTTTATTTCTGATCGGCTCTGATTGGAAAGCCGAGTAAGTGGTGTACGGAATCATAGACTTTCTATTAAACCCGTGCACCGCTCGCTCGGCTTTCCTAGGAAAGCCGATCAGAAACGAAGCGGCACATCGCTCACCCAATCGCGCTTCTGCTGCTTCGTTTTAGCGATCGGTGGGGGTCTCAGTGCTCGGACAATCACTGATCAACACTTCTTATGTCGCTAGGTACCCGCCATAAGAGGACAACCGTACTATAGCATGTAAGAGTTGGGGAGTCCTGGTCCTGATTTTGCATCAGGGACCATAAGCTCCAATCTACATCTACATTTTTACAGCGTTAGAGATGCCATGTATAAAGATAATGTTCTACCGGGCATTCCAGTCGTCTGGCATCCTAAGGGTATGTGCACACACACTAATTACGTCCGTAATTGACGGACGTATTTCGGCCGCAAGTACCGGACCGAACACACTGCAGGGAGCCGGGCTCCTAGCATCATACTTATCATGTTTTCAGTACGGGACAGTTGTCCTGCAGCGAGGCAGGGACTCCTAGCATCGTACATAAGTATGATGCTAGGAGCCCGGCTCCCTGCACTGTGTTCGGTCCGGGACTTGCGGCCGAAATACGTCCGTCAATTACGGACGTAATTAGTGTGTGTGCACATACCCTAATACTGTTGAATTGGTCTTACCTGTAATCAGTCTGAGACCAGGATCTTATTATCTGCAGCCGTCTTTATGATCCCTCTTCCTCCTGTTCCTTTTGCCTGTGTTCCTTTGTTGCGACAGAATATCTAAACCTTATTATGAGTTTCCCGACAGGTTTGCCACCTGGATGTGTCTCACTAGTTCCGCCCCTGTGTATTTTTATAGTTATATGGTTTTTATGACCCTCCTTTTTCTGCTAGAATTGCTGGATGCCAGGCGTCATGTTGTGCCAGGTCCAGTGATGAGTGTTAGGGTATGTTCACACGGCCTATTTACGGACGTAATTCGGGCGTTTTTGCCCCGAATTACGTCTGAAAATAGCGCCTCAATAGCGCTGACAAACATCTGCCCATTGAAAGCAATGGGCAGACGTTTGTCTGTTCACACGAGGCGTATATTTACGCGCCGCTGTCAAATGACGGCGCGTAAATAGACGCCCATGTAGAAGAAGTGACCTGTCACTTCTTTGGCCGTAATTGGAGCCGCTATTCATTGACTCCAATGAATAGCAGCGCTAATTACGGCCGTAATTGACGCGGCGTTCAAGCGCCTGCACATGCCGGTACGGCTGAAATTACGGGGATGTTTTCAGGCTGAAACATCCCCGTAATTTCAGCCGTTACGGACCCCCGCCGTGTGAACATACCCTCATAATTAAAAACAAATAGTAAAACATATTGTATTAACCCCTTCCCCCCGCCATTGAATTTTTTTTAAATATTAGCTTTTTTTTTCTCCCCACATTCCAAAAGTCGTAACTTTTTTTTTGCGGGACAAGTTTTCGTTTTTCACAGCACCATATAATGTACTGGGAAAGTGAAAAAAAAAACTATGATTCCTCCATGTTTTTTTGGATTTCGTTTTTACGGCGTTCACCGTGCGATAAAAACGACATGTTAACTTTATTCTGCAGGTCAATGGTATTTCGGCGAAACCAAATTTCTATACATTTTTTATTGTTTTACTACTTTTACAAGAAAAAAAACTAATTGTTAAAAAATTAAATTTGTTTTGTGTCACCATATTCCGAGAGCCATAACGTTTTTATTTTGCTGTCGATTGAGCCGTGTAAGGGCTTGTCTTTTGCGGAACAAGCTGTCGTTTTTCACGCCACCATTTATTGTACTATATAATGTTGGGGTGCAAACGATTTTTTTGCGTTCACCGTGCTGGTTAAATAATGTTGTATTGTTAGGCTGGGTTCACACGACCTATTTTCAGACGTAATGGAGGCGTTTTACGCCTCGAATTACATCTGAAAAAACGGCTCCATTACGTCGGCAAACATCTGGCCATTACTTGCAATGGGCTTTACGATGTTCTGTGCCGATGACCTGTCATTTCACGCATCGCTGTCAAAAGATGGCTCGTAAAATTACAGCCTCGTCAAAAGAAGTGCAGGACACTTCTTGGGACGTTTTTGCAGGCGTTTTCTCATAGACTCCAATGAAAACAGCTCCAAAAACGGCCGTAAAAAACGCTGCGAAAACGCCACGAAAAACGCGAGTTGCTCAAAAAACGTCTGAAAATCAGGGCTGTTTTCCCTTGAAAACAGCTCCGTATTTTGAGACGTTTTTGACTCTACGTGTGAACATACCCTAATAGTTGTAACTCTTATGGATGCGGCGATACCAGTTATGTTAAAAGCTTTTGGGGGGAAACAGGACAAATTTTTATTTCATTTAACTTTTAATATGTTATTATTTTTCATATATAAAAAAACCTTTATTTATTAGTTCCCCTAGCGATGGTTGGATCGCTTTCATGATATACTGAAATATTAATGTATTGCAGTATATCGTGATTTTTACAGCCCTCTGGCAGGGCATAATAGAAGCAGAAAGATTGCATACCTGGGGGCCTTCATGAGGCCTCCTGGCTGCCATCACAACCGTCGGCACCCCGCGATCATGTCGCCAGGAGGGGGCGATGGGACGTCAGAGGGGGCTGCCCCCCTCTTTCTAACAGCTTAAAGGGCATGGCCACACGTGGCGGATTTCCTCCGCAACTGTCCGCATCAATGCCGCACAGAATCTGCGTTGCAGATTCTGCGGCGGATCTGCCCAAAATGTGCAGTAAATTGATGCGGACTAGCTGCTGCGGACTGCGGGAAAAGTGCTTCCCTTCTCTCTATCAGTGCAGGATAGAGAGAAGGGACAGCACTTTCCCTAGTGAAAGTAAACGAATTTCATACTTACCGGCCGTTGTCTTGGTGACGCGTCCCTCTTTCGGCATCCAGCCCGACCTCCCTGGATGACGCGGCAGTCCATGTGACCGCTGCAGCCTGTTATTGGCCTGTGATTGGCTGCAGCCGTCACTTACACTGAAACGTCATCCTGGGAGGCCGGACTGGAGACAGAAGCAGGGAGTTCTCGGTAAGTATGAACTTCTATTTTTTTACAGGTTGATGTATATTGGGATCGGTAGTCACTGTCCAGGGTGCTGAAACAGTTACTGCCGATCGCTTAACTCTTTCAGCACCCTGGACAGTGACTATTTACTGACGTCTCCTAGCAACGCTCCCGTAATTACGGGAGCCCCATTGACTTCCTCAGTCTGGCTGTAGACCTAGAAATACATAGGTCCAGCCAGAATGAAGAAATGTCATGTCAAAAAAGCCAGACGCATCCGCAGCACACATAACATGTGCATGACAGCTGCGGACTTCATTGCGGAACTTAGAATCTCCATTGAAGTCAATGGAGAAATTCCGCCATGAGTCCGCAACCAGTCCGCCACTGCTCCGCAACAGACAGAGCATGCTGCGGACACCAAATTCCGCTCCGCAGCCTATGCTCCGCAGCGGAATTTTACGCATCGTCTAAATGAACACTTCTAAATAGAAGTGGAAGTCAATGGAGAAACGGCTCCGCTGCGGATTAACGCTGCGGAGTGTCCGCAGCGGAATTCAAGTGAAATTCCGCCACGTGTAAACCCAGCCAAATGCTCCAATCGCTATTGACTGAGGCACCTAAGGGGTTAAACGAGCGGGATCCCACTTGTTGCAGTGAAGTGCCGACACACGCAAGTTATCGAGTGGGCTCAGCCCGTAAGCTCTATCCATACTTTTCCTTTCGGCGATAGATAGATAGATAGATAGAGAGAGAGAGAGAGAGAGAGAGATAGATAGATAGATAGATAGATAGATAGATAGATAGATAGATAGATAGATAGATAGATAGATAGATAGATAGATAGATAGATAGATAGATAGATAGATAGATAGATATGAGATAGATAGATATGAGATAGATAGATAGATAGATAGATAGATAGATAGATAGATAGATAGATAGATAGATAGATAGATAGATAGATAGATAGATAGATAGATAGATAGATAGATAGATAGATATGAGATAGATAGATAGATATGAGATAGATAGATAGATAGATAGATAGATAGATAGATAGATAGATAGATAGATAGATAGATAGATAGATAGATAGATAGATAGATAGATAGATAGATGTGTGATAGATAGAGTGAGAATCAGTACAAGATTTGTAATGTCATGTGTTAACAAATTGGAAACCGGCAGATTCGGAGAACTTTTATCTAATGTGTATGGGCACCCTAAATCTTCTGCTTGTTGTTCTTGGCACCCAGAGCTGTTGTTCATAGACCAATACCGGTCTCTGAAACTGCGGAATGAGTAATGTCACATTCACCCACCGCAGGTGCAGAACGTGTTCCGTGAATTTTTAAAAAGGTGGAATGTCTGTTTATTTACTCGGTAAGAGAGAACTTTTCGTAACATAATATTGGGAAATTTTTAACCTTATAGCTAATCCATATTGTCAATGTTACGTTGTAGTCTCTGTAATTCTACCCTCTGATAAAATCAGTCTTCTGGAACTGTCTTGTCACAATGTGAGGATGTCACTGGGCTTTAATTATTCAACACGCTCTGCTGGGTATATATATCATGTCTACAATTCTGGGAAACTTTTATTGTAAATGTTTTTCCGGCAATATTGCTTTTTTCCCTTGTCTCACCCACTTCCTTTTCTTGGTCACTGCCACCAACAAAATCAACAGACACACCTGCTGCTGTCATCAATCCCCGGGACTGATTTGCTACATGTTTTTTTTCTTCACCCAATTTACAACCCATCTTTTCTCGGCCACCACTCCTGGGTAAGAGGAACTAGAGAAATATTACTACGGTCCACCAATAAAAGTCTATGGGCAACACGTGGTCTCATTGAGTTCCCCAAAGCCAGAGCTGCTTTTTGCAGCAACTCCCCGCTCTTCTATACTGTGGATATGCTGTAAATATTGAAGATGGGAATACCCCTTTTAGTTAACAGCTGTCAGCAAATATTTAAAAAGGAGACAAGGTGTACACTACCGTTCAAAAGTTTAGGGTCACTTAGAAATTTCCTTATTTTTGAAAGAAAAGCAGTTTTTTTCAATGAAGATAACATTAAATTAATCAGAAATACACTCTATACATTGTTAATGTGGTAAATGACTATTCTAGCTGCAAACGTTTGGTTTTTAATGCAATATCTACATAGGTGTATAGAGGCCCATTTCCAGCAACCATCACTCCAGTGTTCTAATGGTACATTGTGTTTGATAACTGTGTTAGAAGGCTAATGCATGATTAGAAAACACTTGAAAACCCTTGTGCAATTATGTTAGCACCGCTGTAAACAGTTTTGCTGTTTAGAGGAGCTATAAAACTGACCTTCCTTTGAGCTAGTTGAGAATCTGGAGCATTACATTTGTGGGTTCGATTAAACTCTCCAAATGGCTAGAAAAAGAGAGCTTCCATGTGAAACTCGACAGTCTATTCTTGTTCTTAGAAATTGAGAAATTGCCAAGAAACTGAAGATTTCCTACAACGGTGTGTACTACTCCCTTCAGAGGACAGCACACACAGGCTCTAACCAGAGTAGAAAGAGAAGTGGGAGGCCCCGCTGCACAACTGAGCAACAAGACAAGTACATTAGAGTCTAGTTTGAGAAATAGACGCCTCACAGGTCTTCAACTCGCAGCTTCATTAAATAGTACCCGCAAAACGCCAGTGTCAACGTCTACAGTGAAGAGGCGACTCCGGGATGCTGGCCTTCAGGGCAGAGTGGCAAAAAAAAAGCCATATCTGAGACTGGCTAATAAAAGGAAAAGATTAATATGGGCAAAAGCACACAGACATTGGACAGAGGAAGATTGGAAAAAAGTGTTATGGACAGACGAATCGAAGTTTGAGGTGTTTGGATCACACAGAAGAACATCTGTGAGACGCAGAACAACTGAAAAGATGCTGGAAGAGTGCCTGACGCCATCTGTCAAGCATGGTGGAGGTAATGTGATGGTCTGGGGTTGCTTTGGTGCTGGTAAAGTGGGAGATTTGTACAAGGTAAAAGAGATTTTGAATAAAGAAGGCTATCACTCCATTTTGCAACGCCATGCCATACCCTGTGGACAGCGCTTGATTGGAGCCAATTTCATCCTACAACAGGACAATGACCCAAAGCACACCTCCAAATTATGTAAGAACTATTTAGGGAAGAAGCAGGCAGCTGGTGTTCTATCTGTAATGGAGTGACCAGTGCAGACACCAGATCTCAACCCCATAGAGCTGTTGTGGGAGCAGCTTGACCGTATGATACGCAAGAAGTGCCCATCAAGCCAATCCAACTTGTGGGAGGGGCTTCTGGAAGCATGGGGTGAAATTTCTCCCGATTACCTCAGCAAATTAACAGCTAGAATGCCAAAGGTCTGCAATGCTGGAATTGCTGCAAATGGAGCATTCCAAGACCAAAGCAAAGTTTGAAGGAGAAAATTATTATTTCAAATAAAAATCATTATTTGTAACCTTGTCAATGTCTTGACTATATTTTCTAGTCATTGTGCTACTCATTTGATAAATAGAAGTGTGAGTTTTCATGGAAAACACAAAATTGTCTGGGTGACCCCAAACTTTTGAACGGTAGTGTATATAAACATGTTCTTTTCCAAGAAAATATTCAGTATTTTTGTATATATATTTCCAACGGTTAGTACATTGGGAGTTGTTACATTAATGAGATCCCGGCTTTAGGAATGACACCCTCTCCCGGAATAAAATATATAAAATTACCCCCCACCAACCTGTCCCTTGCTGGCCGGCCTCTCGACCTGACTTAACCCTCTACGGCCCTTGCTGGCAGGGGCAGCATCACTGCGTCATCTATTTGCCCTGGCTCCTTCTTTTCACAAGCATCATAATGTCAGCAAACAAGGGGGAACGAAACGGAGCAACCTACTGGTAAGGTTGCCCTAAAAGTAGTTTCCTATTATAGAGTCTTGAAATTATTGGGAGTTACAGAAACTGCAGTGAGACTACTCGTCCATTAATGGGCCTGTTCTTAGGAACTATGGGGGATCTGGTGCTGGACCCCCATTCATTAGAGCTTTATGACATATCTTTTTATGTTATATTAGTCTATTTTTGGAAAAATTTCCACCTTTGAACACATTTTTGAAGTTTACCTATATAACTAGTATACATATAAAGGTAAGTAACTTTGTAAATACATTTCATTACTGGTCCCGGATTCAAGCCTGTATTAAAGTCCAGAGTGGATTTACAGCTAAAATCTCCCAACATTTCTTGCTGGTTTGATGTTTACACAGAGTTTGCTCTGGTGATTCGCTCTCTGGGATGTGTAGCCTTTACACCAAGCCATATACAGTGATCTGATGTAGGAAAAACTCCCTGCCTTTCAAGAGCTAAGCTGTTAGAAGAGTGTCTGTAAACAAGATTGTTGACTGTGTCCAGTAACAACCAGCAGAATTGTGAATGCAGCTCTGGAGTATAATACAGGATGTAACTCAGGATCAGTACAGGATAAGTAATGTAATGTATTCAGTGGTGTACGATTACAATCACAGGGGGGTGCAACTGCGTCTGTCCAAAATTCCTTCAGGCTGCCACATCAGGACCAGCAAAGGTCTGATGTGGGGCAGCGCCAGGACCTTGTATGCGCCGCAGCACAGACCTTTGCCAGGGCCGGATGGGGATCTGTGGACAAGAGAAGGCGGTGGTGATTAAATAGATTTCATTTTTATGGATGGGAAAAGATAGGAGGAAAAGTGAAGAAGCCATATAGATTTTTTTCTATGAGGCCCCTTTTCCCCTATGTATGCACGCCTGCCTGAATACTTTGAGAATCTGAGAAAATAGGGCGGCCATATGCGAATATGTGTCCTCTTCTAATGCTTGGCTATATTTGCTTCCCTTTTATTTATAAATTTGGACTGCATTGCTTGAGAAATACCACATCTGGTGACACATAAATTATTTCTATCCTCAAAGTAATGCTTTCTGCCAATACTCTGGGCTGTTGCATCAGATAAAATAAAAACAGAAGTGGTTTCATGTGAATGAGCCCAGACCTTGCAAAATCATCTGAAAGTTGTTTGTAATGAAAGGCCGAAAGAAATTATTATGTGGTGAGATTATATTACTAGAAACTAAAAGTTATTAAAAATTATTTCCTTAACTTGAGCCCCAACAATCCAGTAGTGTATTTGTATACAGAGGTGTATCTTGAAGCTCCTGGGCCCCAATTTAACATTTGTAACAGTGCCCCATATCTAAAATCTTATCCGAAGAAAAAAAAGAGGGAAAAAAATCAGGATCCGATGGGCGCCACCAGTGGGTTAAAAAGATCGGAGGGATCATAAGTGTATAAAAACATTTATTCATGCACAACGCATTTCAAAGTCGTTATGACCTCTTCATCAGGTACCTGATGAAGAGGTCAGAATGACTTCGAATCGCATTGTCTGTGAATAAATGTTTTTTATACACTTATGATCCCTCCGATCTTTTTAACCCACTGGTGGCGTCTGTCAGATCCTGATTTTTACCCCCTTTTTTTTGTTGCATGATCTCTTGGTCTCGAATATGAGGTCTGCAGGTGGAGCAGCAACCAGGCCAATCAGAGGACCGGCCCTACACCTAAACGTGCACCCAAGAGTTGTGCCTGTTCTTTGCATAACTCGGTTTGGTGAGTGCCGCTTCCTTCGTTTAGAGGAATATTGTTATCCATTGTTTTATACAGCGTTTTCCATTTTATTTGTCCTATCTACCATGTTTCATTTATAATACTTTGTCTTATTATGTGGCAGAGGAGCTATTTATTCCTCTCTGGTACCGGGGCCCAGGTGCGACTGCTGCCTCTGCTCTGTATATATGGAGAGAGAAAGGGAGATTGATGCTGAAAAATATGTTTATTATGGAAGATTCAAGTTTGCATTGGGTGTTTGATACTTCTTTCCTTATCTGGTCTATGGGAAAGCGGAGTAGTTTCCCTAAAAAGGGGCGACCAAGCAATGAGACCTCTCCCTAAATCTAGAATCCGTATGTCTTAGTCCCAATGGGGGGCATATATTAAGACTGACGTTTCAGTCTTAATGCCAGTCTTAGGCTGGGTTCACACAGAGTTTTTTTACGTGGAAACCGCGCCGCAAAACGCGCCAAAAAACGGCCGAAAATGCCTCCCATTGATTTCAATGGGAGGCGGAGGCGTTGTTTTCCCGCGAGTGGAAAAACTGGCTCACGGGAAAAAGAAGGGGCATGCCCTATCTTCGGGCGTTTACGCCTCTGACCTCCCATTAACATCAATGGGAGGCAGAGAAAGCGTATTTTGCTGCGTTTTATGCCCGCGGCGCTCAGTGGCCGCGGGTGAAAAATGCTGCGAAAATCGCCGTGCAGGCAAAGGAAAATCTGCCACAAAATTCCGAACGGAATTTTGAGGCAGATTTTCCTCCTGCAAAAAACTCAGTGTGAACATAGCCTTATACTAAGCTACATTAGCGTGAAATGCGCCAAATTTATTAAGGGGTGAATCTTTGGTGAATCTTTGCCTGTCCGTGCGACAGAAATGCAAATCTGCGCCTACTATGAGCAAATATATTTTTGCGCCATAACTGAAGCCAATTTCTGGCGTAAGGTATGGTATATCTGTTGGTCAGCTGGAGGCCCCTCCCTCCCCTCCTGCTAAACCCGGCCCACGTTTCTTGCAACTTTCAGAAAGTTTCGAGAGAAGTAAAAAGTTGCCAATTTTAGCGCAAATATGGTGTCAGAAAGCCAGAAAATTTGCGTAAATTCTTTAATATATTTCCCCTATGTATTTTGTCAATCTATCGACTCTTCAGCAAAATGACAAACTATGAGATTAGGACCAGGAGTAGATCCCAGGCTATAAAAAAATCTTCTAATCTGGATGTTGTTGGACAGCCTTAATGCTGATAGTGAATACCTGGACCTCAAGGCAACATTCAGACGAGCGTAGCTAACCTCGGTCTGCAGTTTTTCACGTCCAAGGTGCACCCGCGCGGGACGCTTTGTCACAGATCCCCCATAGACTAGAGTCTATGGAGGGATGCATGACACACAGGAGAATAGGACATGTCCTATTTTTTCACGAACCCTTCACACGCTCCTTTGAAACAACAGTTGTGTGAACGGCCCCATTGAAATACATGAGTCTGTGTGACGGCCGTTGTTTTAACGGCCGTAACACGGACGAGACATGCGCTCATCTGAATAAGCCCTTGGGCTAAATTCACACGTCGCTGATTGTCGCAGATTTTGTTGTGGACTTTTCGCAGATCTCACACTTTTGCATTGTACCCTGTAAAATCCACTATGAAAATCTGCGATGTGTCAGCCATATACATTAGATCGCTGTAATGCAGACTTCAGCCAACTGATCTGAGATCAGTGGCTAGTAGCATATCTGATGCTCCTTATCTCATGGACAAATAAATAAATTTGTCCAATCTATGTTTCTCCGGACAGAAGTTCTAGGTGACGTGTCTGATAAGGGGTGTCAGAATTATTGAAGAGGTTCAACACTAAGGACCTGGCAGCTAAATAAGAAAACTTTTCCCCAATATTTTTTCACCCCATTACCTTTTACACCCTAAAAATAGTAATATAATGTATATGCCCCATTATAAAGACTGCACAATTGTTATTTTATAATCTTTATTCATAAAAAAAACACAATAACTTATTTAATTTACAATAGATATATATAGTATAGGTAGACCGCATGCATTTAGAGTATGTGATATAAAACCTACTACAGTTACATTGCATATAATATTATATCAATATATAGAATATCATATATAATATTATATGCAAATACAGTATTATTTACAATTGTAGGACTGAAATGACAAGTTGGGACTACAATATTTTACTGCCCCTCCATGTCGGAATAAAAATGTATTTTTTATTAAGAACAGTTTCATTTGCATTTTTTCAGGTTTTATACATGATTCATACCATACAACGTATTGCTTGGCAAACATCAAAAATGTTCTTATAGCCATATTAACCAATGAGTTGCCTGGTCTGACGTCCAAATAACTTCAAAATGGATCCAAATCATTTTCTAATGATAATAAATAACGATAAATTGAATATGTGCTCAAGCAGATAACCACACATATAAAAAAGAGAAAACCTTTGCCTATATTAGACATAATACGGGTACATTTGTATATAGGCCCTTAACCCCCTATCTGGGCCTATATTAGACATAATACGGGTACATTTGTATATAGGCCCTTAACCCCCTATCTGGGCCTATATTAGTAAGTAACGTGCTTCTATGTATACAGAGTCATCCACAGAAAAGTTAGCGTTTTGTCAGACTCAGCAATAACCGTAAAGAAGATGTAATATATGGTTGGACATGGAGTATGGTTGGAAGTAAGGTGACCATTTTTCTAATAGTTCTTTAAGAATAAAAAAAAGCCACTTGGGCCTGGGATGCCGTGGTGGAGTTATTAAAGAATTGAAGATCTCGGGCTTGTTGTTCATTTGTCACATTCCAGGTCCTGCGCTGCATCTCCGCCTTGATAATGTTCTGTGCAGAATTCACTGATGCGACGACAGGCCTCAACCATCATCTCCTCGGGAACCGTGAGGACGACCCGGAAGTAGTTGGGATATTCAAAGCACTGAAATGATGTAATTGAGAAAACGTTAGGTAAGACAGTCACTGGGAACCGTGCGGCTACATGGCCACTTAGCGGATTGTCATCGCTGTAGTGGCGTCCCCCGCCATCATGGCTGCAGGTGACTAATGATACCACGTAGCGGAAGAACTGTGCATTATACCTGCATCATTTACTAGGTATATCTTATAAACAAAACGTTTTTGTAGCCTTCTAAGGTGCCATGCACGCAACCGTGCCAGTATAAACGGTCATGGACGGCCGGCCATGGACAGCCACCCGCATTTGCGAGCCGTGCTCCCATAAAGTATGGGAGCACGGTCTGTAAAAAGCAAAAAATTGGACATGTCTTGCGGAGCCTTTCTACGGCACGGATACCTTCCCGTATATATACGGGAAGGTGTCCGTGGGCTATAGAAATGAATCGGTCCGTAATTACGGCCCGTATTTATTGACCGTAAATTAAGGATGAATTCTACAGTCGTGTGCAATGGGCCTTAAAGCAGATTTCTGTCCATAACAACGATATATGAAGTTGATCGGCGATGCAAACTATAGAGGAGGAACGATCGTTAATACAATCGTTTGCTCCCCATACAGCTTGCATCCTTGTCAACAGCACATCCTCTTCTTACATGGGGAATGTGCTGCCGACAACGATGATAGGCTGCATAAAAGATGCGATTAGCCGACAGAGGATCGGGTGATTGCTGCCCTGTTTACACTGGCCAATGATCACGAGCCGCTGGTAGCCCAATTATTGTCCCGTGTAAATGGCTATGTTCCCACTGCATATGTTTAAGGCAGAAAAATATGAGGCTGATTTCAAGAGAAAACAGTCTCTGAATCCAGACATTTATAAAGCTGATTTTGAAAGCGTTTTTGATGTTTGCAAGCGTATGTTGAGGCGTATTTTTCAAAGCGTTTTTTTGTAGTGTCAATGGAAAGCCAGCTACCAAAAAACGCCTCAAGAAGTGACATGCCACTTGTATGTCCAATTGAAATCAATGGGAAGCTGTTTGCAGGCATAATTTCAAGTTTATTTTGGAGCGTGATGCAATTGTTTTACGCTCTGAAATACGCCTGAAAACAAGCTGTGTGAACATGCCCTAAGATTCTTTATCAGAGCTTTATACAGATTTATCACCCCCATAACATTCATCCCAACATAGATATAATACAGATTTTAATCTATGCCAGCAATACAACAGAACTAAGTTAACGGGGTGCTGTGCTAAATGAATGAGTTGCCACCTGGAGACCCTATTATGACAAGGCCCTCATTTATCCAAACTGTCTAACAGTAAAACTGTCTTTGTTGCCCATAGCAACCAATCAGAGCTCTGCTTTCATTTTTCCAGAGCAGTTTAAGAAATGAAAGCTTAGCTCTGATTGGTTGCTGGGGGCTACAAAGACAATTTTACTATTAGACAGTTTTTATTATTGAGAAATGTGTTTTTTATAGGAAATAACTTATTTTTTTTTGGTATAACTTTATTCATAGCATTGTAGTGCACAAATAGTGGAAAGTGTGGTTGTCCTGCTTTTCTAGAAATCAGATTGGGGATATAAGGTCTATGCTGAATAAATTTAAAATGAGAACCGCATTGCATAGAAGACGCATTATATAATATATATATACTTTATATATATATATATATATATATATATATATATACATATATATATATATATATATATATATATACTTTTTATATATATATATATATATATATATATATATATACATATATATATATATATATATATACTTTTTATATATATATATATATATATATAAATATATATAAATATATATATATATATATATGTATAATATATGGGAGAATTGTTGCTGTACTGTAATAGATGTGGCGCATGCAACCCACAACGCAAATATATGCAATTTGGCGCATAATAAGAGCAACTAGTAGGAAATGAAAGGCTTACCGTAGCGGGGAGGCAGAAGACGGACTGCTCAGAGATCATTCTTTCTGTAAAATCTACATCATTCTCAAATTCTGGAAAATGTTCCATGTCAATACCGACCTATAGAAGTTAACGGGAGAACACATTTTACTTATCTTTTCAGGGCAAAACAGTGTTGGGTATTTCTAAATAATTTATTTGGAAGCATTGATATTATTCATTTTTTTTGTTTTTTTTTATTATGTCAGCCTGTTTCCACATGGTCTATAGACTATAGTAAACTGATATATTAGTAATTGTACTAGTGGCATATGCCTAGACAGGTTCTCTACGGTTCAGGGCATAGTACGTAGGTAATTAAATACATAAAGAGAGATTGTAATCGTTGGCATCACATTAGTTACTATACACTTGTTACTATTAGTATACTATTGTACTATACTATGGGATGTTTGAAAAGTCAAAAACTGATTAAATATCTTTAACCTCATGCATACGACCGTGTGTGCAGTCCGAGTCACGTCAGTGATCCGAGGAAAGATACGACATGTTCTATCTTTCCTCGGATCGGAGACTCGGACCATTTTTCACAGACCCGATTCACCCGCTAAAGTGAAAGGGTCCGGGAAGATTATCGGGTGCCACTCGGAGGCCGTCAAAAACGGCCCGAGTTGCACAACGGTCGTGTGCGTGAGGCATTAGACTTAAAGGGTTTCTCTGCTTTGGACCATCCCTACTTTTTAAAAAGGTCCCTTAACAATAAATTAAGTGTCCCCCTGTTAGGACCCTCAGCGATCAGCTGTAATCTGTGGAGAGACCTGGCAGAAAGTGTTCAGTTTCCCTGCAGCGCCACCACAGGAGAAATTAATCATTACACAGTGTCCATTCATATGAATGTGTTGTGTGTGGAGAGGTCGTCCAGAGCAAGAGTCACACTTTGTAACCACTTTCCACTCTGGCTAAGAGATGAAGAACAGAAGACCCCCTCTATTAACTCAGAATTCCCTAATTGGGTATATGAAAATGGGTTTTCTAAACTGGTCAACCTCTTTACATTTTTAAATTGCATTTCAGTAACATTATGGGTGCGCTCCTTGGTCCATCAATGATGGTGATTTGTTTCTATGATGCTACTGTTTGTGTAACAACCCACCATTGCTTTGGGTTAACCCACATGGGTCTATCCTATTGTGCCAGCTTCCTTGTGCCACAATTCACCCTCATGGGTTCTTAATGGACTTTTATGGGCTGTGAGTTGCAACTTGCACATCCTAACAATGTGATATTTGGGTGGTGCCAGCTTTTTTTTTGTATTATTGCATATTCATTTCCAAATATACATAGTATACTACTATAAAATTATTTGAATGAATGTGTAAGACAATAGGGTTATAATTCATCCTAATTCATCCCACTCATTTCTACTACCAGTGGTATGGGACTGGCATAGACCGTATGGGTCCACTAAAATTCCTACACGAAAAGAGCCATTGCTCCATGTCTTGCATTGATAAGAAGTAAAACGCTAGGACTTGTCTTCTATTCCTTTATCCTACTTGGACATATAAGGAATAATTTATTTCTTTAACTAGGACTAAATCTGTCAAGTTTTTGTGTTTTTCCAGGAGATACGATTCCTTTGTACCACTAGTAAGTAGACGTCTTCTAATCCATGTATTTCTGCTAACTATGGTTGATAGAATTGTTCTTCGTGTACACCTGTTTTAGATTAAATATTCTAGACCAAATAATTACTGAAATTTTACAACACATGGTTGCCAATATATTGCTTACCATTAAATACATGGCTCCTGCTGGTCGGACAGGGCAAAGTCCAGGGACAGAGGAGAGGGTATTGTAGCATAGGTCAGCATTAGACTGCAAAAAGTACACAAGAAAGAATAAATTTCAATGGATGTTCCAGAAAATAATTGACTCGGAACAATATAATGCCAAAGTAAAGAGTAAAGTGAGTAATATTTTATCAGTTAAGACCAGTGCCAAAGCCATGACCTGTACCTTGACGCAACAAACCAACAAATAATTTTCTACAGGGACTTATTTACCATATAGACCAACCTGCCATAAACCTAGGCCAACACTATTTTGTAGGAACTTCTAAATCGATCCATATTATGTTCATAAGGGATATTCATAATTGCTGGTACAAAAGAAAATGGCGGCAGACCAAAGCGTACTTCAGTTCTAGCTGCCATTTTCCTAGTGATAACTGTTGCCCATGTTGTCCTCTAGTAGCTCCGAACCTTATTAGACCACATTGAAGTGACTAACTCTTTCATATAGATCCCACTACATCTGTCCAACCAGGTTTCAGGTTTTGAATGTCATGTTGGCAGACATATTTAAAGCTTTTTTGCCAAGTGTATGGTCCAAGTTTTGCAATTTAGTTAATTTTTGGGGGATATATTGCTTAATTCTCGTTTTGGAGTGACCGCAACATTTTATCATACTGTGAAGCAATGTTATGTAGGATTGCATTAGTTATGGAGGCACTATAGGGCAGGTTCTACCAGTATCGTTATGATAATAGGCATAGTCCAGAAAAAGACACAAATTTGAGATGCCTAAATATCGCTTTTCATATATTAGCATTAAGTCAATTTTGCTAATGTGATTCCACTAGTTAATTAAATCAAATTATTCCAGAGCAAATTAGTCCAGAGCACACTTGCATGGGATTTCTTACATGTTTTTTTTCAAAGCAGCAATAAGAGGAAAATAAAGGTTACTTGGCCAAAATTTTTGGTGCAACCAAAGACGCGCTACATAGATGATGTTACAAGAAAAAATTAAGATTATCAAGACTGTGGATTCTCCGTTTTGCAACTTAAACATTTTTAAAAGTGAACTTCCTGATCTCTTATGGTTATTTTGGGGGCCACACAAGCTAAGAAAGAGGAATAAGTCCTAAGTATCACTTCAACTACAAAATCAGTGCCCAAAATAGAAGAAAGGAAGATAACCACTGGTGGATTTCTAGTTAAATATTCTTGAAGCTATTTTTCACAGTAGCATTATTATCTGCAGTAGTTGCGAACACCATATTTCTGAAGATCCACCACCACTGAAGGTCCATTCCACTAAAGACCCATCACCACTTTTATCAACATTGTCAGGAAAAGTGAATTGAGACGTAAAACAAAATCTTACTATAGACTTACCTTAATAAAGTTTATGGTGTTTTCATAGAAATGCTGAGGTGTCTTTTTTATTATGTGATCCAGAGCTCCCTGGACAATGGTACATGGGCCGAGGATCCTTTGACTGAGTCTCACAAGTCCTTCTCTGATCTGAAATGCAACATGACTCATTTTAGATGTGAACTGAATGAAAATGATATTGTGTATTATCAGGTATACATTGATGACTGTTCTTTAAAATGGCGTCTAGTTGTACGAGTAAATCCAAATGATTGAACTACTGTACGGAAAAAAAAATAAGCTGGTATTGCCCTGAGTTAGAAACAGTAAATATTAGTGTAGTAATTAATATAGTAGTAATGAATCCAGTATCTGATAGTCTGGCACTTAAAAAAAAAACACCCCAAAAAACAGAAAGAATCAATGACAACTCTAAAAAGAAAAAAGTTATCGTAGTATATTTTATGTTAGCATTTTATTTTCGGCTATACTCTTGGAGGTTTTCAACCCTTAGGCTGGATTCACACGAGCACATTACGTCCGTAAAGGACGGAACGTATTTCGGCCGCAAGTCCCGGACCGAACACACTGCAGGGAGCCGGGCTCCTAGCATCATAGTTATGTACGATGCTAGGAGTCCCTGCCTCGCTGCAGGACAACTGCCCCGTACTGAAAACATGATTACAGTACGGGACAGTTGTCTGGCAGCGCGGCAGGGACTCCTAGCGTCGTACATAACTATGATACTAGGAGCCCGGCTCCCTGCAGTGTGTTCGGTCCGGGACTTGCGGCCGAAATACGTTCCGTCCATTACGGACGTAATGTTCTCGCGTGAATCCAGCCTTATAGGAATATTCTATAAATTTTGTGATCAAACGATAATCCAGATTGTGAGATAATCCGATATTTTGTAAAATTCTATTAATGCCGGATTAAGGGTATTTGACTGAAGTAGTAAAAAGAATATTTAAAAAACAACGGTATGTTTTTGTTTTTTTAAACGATTGCATATATTCACCTCCTTGCCAAAGATTTCTTTCCGATCGTGGATTAGGATCCATCCCATTCTCCACCCTGGCACCAACCAGCGTTTAGCGAGACCACCACATGACACGATTGGTACATTAGTACTCAGTGGAGCTAATGCCTCGAATGCCCCATACTCAAAAACCTAAACAAAAGCAAATAACTTAATGAAGTCTTTATATTATTTTATTATTATTATTAATTATTATTACATTATAACGAGAAATACTACCTATTGTTTTTTTTACTCTGTCGAAATATTTAGCAGGTCACTAACTAAATCCTGGTCATAATAGGAAGCAAATTTGCAGATGTTGGATATTGTAAATATTAGCTATAATCATTTCCTGTTACATTAATATTTTATTAAACTTTCAATTCAGGTTATTCCATGTATGAAAATTAGGGCATAGAAAAAAAAATAATATGTTGTCCATAGCAACCAATCAGATCATAGTTTTTATTTTGTAGCCGGTCCTGGAAAAATAAAAGCTACACTATGATTGGTTGCTATGGGCAACACCTTCAGTCTCTGTCTGCACCAGCAAAATGGCAAAATATACCATATGTCCCCCATTGTGTGACGTCATATAGTATTTAGTGTAAAGCAATGTTAAAATCTTAATCTTGTTAAAGGGGTTGTCCAGGTTGGGGCCTGTTTCTTATACTGATGACCTATCCACAGGAGAGGTCATTAGTATATGATCGGTGGGGGTCCGACACCCGGACCCCGCACCGATCAGTTGTTCTGGTTACTGGAAGCTCTGCATGGGTCGGTGCCAGAAGCAGATGTATATCGCCCGTGCTGCAGTACTGCAGTTCTGCTCCTATTCCAGTGAATAGGAGCAGAGTTGCAGTAACCCAGCATGGCCGCTATACAGTGGTTGGAGTCTTCCTCTTCCGGCACCGACCCCTGCAGAGTTTCCGGTGCCTGGAGGCTGCCGAAATAGCTGATCTGGTGCAGGGTCCAGGTGTCAGATCCCCACCGATCATATTCTGTTGACCTCTCCTGCGGATAGGTCATCAGTATAAAAAACAGCCCCTAACCTGGACAACCCCTTTAAGGGTCAGTTCACATTTGCATTAAGGTTTCCGTTTATAAAATAAACCATAACGCAGTGTTGCATATGTCATACGACAGATCAAGTAATAGGTAAATTGAAGATAAAATCCAGCACTCGGTCCCATAAATTCAAAAACTTTAATTCAAAGCTTTTAACAACAGAATAAAACTTTCTCAAGAAGAACGCTTACGCGTTTCAAACCAAACAGGTTCTTAGTCATAGCTGACTTCCTAAAGCTCCTGCTTCAGAATTTAAACAGCTGAGAAAAAACTATCCCATGTGAGGACTTCGGTGCCCGACAGCCCCCTTTGACATATAATACACTAGTTGTAATCATGATAATAGGTATATTCATTCAAATTACATAAAGGCGACAATAAATCCTATAGATTTCAATGCTCCAATTTACTGCATTTGTATAGGTAGAAATGAGTTAATTTGTTCTGTACTGTGTGAGTCACTTTCCGTTCTATGTGGAATAAACATCTGAAAACATTTAGGAGACCAGATATCGAACATTGTGGCCAAAAAAACAACAAAAAACATCAAAAGAACACACAAACTGCAAAGTCATTGTGACATCTGGAGTGTCTAGGTGACAGGAAGGGGTGGGCTTTACTAAAGCTCCTGGACCCCAATTCAAAATTTGTAACAGGACCCCGACACCTAGTTTGTACTATTTATTATACTAGTGTCTTCTTATATGCCGGAGGATCCTTTGGGCCCTTCAGGCAGCCGGACTTGGGTGCGACTGCTACTTCTGCACCCCCAATAGCTACACCCGTGGCCCTGGAAATGTTGCCAACTCGAAGTCAAACCATATTATTGTGAAGTTCTATAAATCTGTCACTAGATATGGGCATGGAAAATTATAGCCAATTTTTAGATGCTCCAATAATCAGACAATCAGAAGTAAACCAAAATATGGAGGCAGATTTTACCCATTAGTTGTCTGCCTTTCTGCTCCATTATGGCAAGCTATGTTCCACGATTCCAGCTTCACTGGACTCTGAGGTAGTCTGAAATCCACCCCCTGTCTTAGCAAAGATGCTGCTCTCTCCCTCCTCTATCATTTTCACTGCAACTCGGCTTGTTCTGATTGGCTGCTATGTGAAAGCACAAGCCCATCACAAACTCACTGGTAGTGCTGATTTACACATCAAAAATAGTTATAATCTACAAGTAACTAATATACCAGTGGGAAAAAAGAAGAATATAATACAACTTTCACACATATATTGAGAGAAATTAGCTATACAAAGGGGGATGAACTCACCATATCGCCGTATATTTCATCGGCCAAGATGGGTACACATTGCCTGGAGGCCACTGGGAAAAAGATGTGCCAAGTTAATGAAGTGGTACTGTATTAGTCCGTAAGACACAATGCATTTTATAATAAGGGTCTGGCTGATAGTAAAATTTGTGTAGTATAAAGGCCCAAGTTTCTTTAAAGGCAAAATATGAAATGTAGAAGCCAGCAAATTTTTGTTTGAGTCCAAAAGTGTCTTTCTTTGAGTCCCAAAGTGTCCCCATAATAATGCAAATGCTTGTCACAACGATCCCCTCCCTGTTTCAGCCCCAGTGCACCAATAACAACCACAGAGCCCCCAGTGACTGCTATAGTGTCGCAGTACCAATCACAGAGTCCCTGATGCTCGCCCAAATGCCCCAGTCCAACATGTATCAGAGACAGATGGAAATTTTGCATATTAAGAATATATGAATCTAGAATATTTAATTAACCGTGTTAAAATGCAGTGACACACAACAGAAGTCAAATCTCTCAAAGAGGGGAGGCTTATTATATCTCCAAAACCACCAATGCCACCCCACGATCGACTGCTGGACGTCTTACACCCCACTTTGCATCTATACGTAAGATATACCATAGTACTTTTTTAGTTTATTGTATGTTGTACATGGCCCTACTCAAAGTACATAAAGGTTTATCCACCAATATTCCCGACATATAGCAGACAAGTAATGCCTCATGCACACGACAGTGTGCGCTGGCCGAGTCCCGTCAGTGATCCGTGGAGAGATAGGAAATGTCCTATCTTTCCACAGATTGGAGAATCGGATCAGTTTTCGCGGACCCAATTCACCCGCTAAAGTGAATGGGTTTGTGAAGGCTATCGGGTGCCACTCGAATGCTGTTAAAAATGGCCCGAGTGGCACAACGGTGCTGTGCAACTGGCATTAGAAGATTCATAGGAATCACCCATTCTACTTACCGGCAAGGATTTTTAGCAAATGTTTCTTGCTAAACACTGAGCCGCAGGGATTGGACGGATTGTTGATGATGATACAGGCAGTTTTGTCATCTACCAGAGATTCCATGTGTTTCACATCAATCTCCCAGGACTTCTCTGGCTGGAAATGCAACATATTGATGTTTAATTCTGCTCTCTTAGTGACAGTCATTTCCATATGAAATATTTCAAAAATTTTAGAGAGTTTGAATATAATAGTTCAATTGTTAGCCAAAACGAAATGGCTCCTCATTTTTTAAATTGACTTTTGTCATGTTGTATCTTTCAAGGTGCCAAGCGTTGCCATGGGGGGGGGGGGCCAAGGTATCAGTCACACCTGGGCCCTAGTGCCTGAGAGGTCCCAAAGGCCCTTCTACCACATGTGAAGACACCAGTATTAAAATTAGCACAGAGTAGGTGGGGGGCTATGTTTCAGACTCCGCATATGGGCCAAGGAGCTTCAAGTTAGAATTTTGAAGATGTCCACATTTGGTGGCTATGCAACGGGAAAGGTCAATCATTTAATAACAACCATCTTAATTTTTAACAGTTTGAGACGAGAAGGACACTGTCATGCCCATGGCCGCGGGCCATCAGGCTCACTCACCTCCTGATGCCCGCAGCCATAGATCTGCGAGCGCTGGCCGCAGTCTCCTCAGGAGATGCCAGCGCTCACTTCCGCTCACTTCGCCTCGTGCCCCTTTAAGAGCGGGCACGAGCGTGCGCGGACCGGACTTTTGTGTTAATTAGCCCATAGCACCCTAGACTATAAGAAGGGACTAGCCCCTTCCTCCCACGCTTGTGCGTTGTTGTCGTACCCTAGTTTGTCTATGCAAATGGCCTCCTAGTGTTTCTCAGTTCCCAGTGTTCCCTGTTCCTGTATCCTGTTACCTGTATCCCGTGCTATCCTGGTCGAGTGCCGTGCTGAGCCAAAGTCGAGCTGTGCTGTATTCCGTGCCTGTCCTGCTTCACCACGTCTACCTGCTGCCTAGTCCCAGCCGAGCCTGACTTGCTACTGTCCGAGCTGCCACAGGTACCCTATACGAACTATAGACTGTAACCTGCCCAGTGGGTCGACGAACCCTACGTGACAGACACAATGACTAATAGTTGTCTGTTTTATTAAAATCAGGACCAGTATGTTTTCCCATATACTTCAATACCCTCATAGTCCTCTTTTAGAATTCACAACCTCATATTACCAAGTTATCCAAGTACTCAAATATTTACAATTCTTAAAATATAGATTTATGTAATAAAAATGTGTGACTTACTATCAAATTGTAGAGTTTCACTTCCACCCCCAGAGACAAAGCTAGTGTTTTGTAGAGAGAGAATCCAGGACGTGGGACCAGGATGTTCTGTCCAGGATTGGCCAGAACCGCAAGAGCCAACTCAATAGCCTGGCTGCAGCCACTGGTGAGGATGACGTCCTACACGAGGAATGGGATCATTATAATAATGGCATAACGATGTTTAAGAGAGCTGATCAAATAACTGTTGGTATTTTTAGCAACCTACTTTGGCTTCCAAAGGGGCTTCAGGGCAAGTGTAGTTCTTGGCAATCACTTCCCGGCTAGACTGATATCCTACATATACAATAGAATGCAGTTTTAGATACAGTGGAGGAAATAAGTATTTGATCCCTTGCTGATTTTGTAAATTTGCCCACTGTCAAAGACATGAACAGTCTCAAATTTTTAGGCTAGGTTAATTTTACCAGTGAGAGATAGATTATATTTTAAAAAAAAACAGAAAATCACATCGTCAAAATTATATATATTTATTTGCATTGTGCACAGAGAAATAAGTATTTGATCCCTTTGGCAAACAAGACTTAATACTTGGTGGCAAAACCCTTGTTGGCAAGCACAGCAGTCAGACGTTTTTAGTAGTTGATGATGAGGTTTGCGCACATGTTAGATGGAATTTTGGCCCACTCCTTTTTGCAGATCATCTGTAAATCATTAAGATTTCGAGGCTGTCGCTTGGCAACTCGGATCTTCAGCTCCCTCCATAAGTTTTCGATGGGATTAAGGTCTGGAGACTTGCTAGGCCACTCCATGACCTTAATGTGCTTCTTTTTGAGCCACTCCTTTGTTGCCTTGGCTGTATGTTTCGGGTCATTGTCGTGCTGGAAGACCCAGCCACGAGCCATTTTTAATGTCCTGGTGGAGGGAAGGAGGTTGTCACTCAGCATTTGACGGTACATGGCTCCATCCATTCTCCCATTGATGCGGTGAAGTAGTCCTGTGCCCTTAGCAGAGAAACACCCCCAAAACATAATGTTTCCACCTCCATGCTTGACAGTGGGGACGGTGTTCTTTGGGTCATAGGCAGCATTTCTCTTCCTCCAAACAAGGCGAGTTGAGTTAATGCCAAAGAGCTCAATTTTAGTCTCATCTGACCACAGCACCTTCTCCCAATCACTCTCAGAATCATCCAGATGTTCATTTGCAAACTTCAGACGGGCCTGTACATGTGCCTTCTTGAGCAGGGGGACCTTGCGGGCACTGCAGGATTTTAATCCATTACGGCGTAATGTGTTACCAATGGTTTTCTTGGTGACTGTGGTCCCAGCTGACTTGAGATCATTAACAAGTTCCCCCCGTGTAGTTTTCGGCTGAGCTCTCACCTTCCTCAGGATCAAGGATACCCCACGAGGTGAGATTTTGCATGGAGCCCCAGATCGATGTCGATTGACAGTCATTTTGTATGTCTTCCATTTTCTTACTATTGCACCAACAGTTGTCTCCTTCTCACCCAGCGTCTTACTTATGGTTTTGTAGCCCATTCCAGCCTTGTGCAGGTCTATGGTCTTGTCCCTGACATCCTTAGAAAGCTCTTTGGTCTTGCCCATGTTGTAGAGGTTAGAGTCAGACTGATTCATTGAGTCTGTGGACAGGAGTCTTTTATACAGGTGACCATGTAAGACAGCTGTCTTTAATGCAGGCACCAAGTTGATTTGGAGCGTGTAACTGGTCTGGAGGAGGCTGAACTCTTAATGGTTGGTAGGGGATCAAACACTTATTTCTCTGTGCACAATGCAAATAAATATATATCATTTTGACAATGTGATTTTCTGGTTTTTTTATATAATCTATCTCTCACTGGTAATATTAAGCTAGCCTAAAAATTCTAGACTGTTCATGACTTTGACAGTGGGTAAACTTACAAAATCAGCAAGGGATCAAATACTTATTTCCTCCACTGTACCTAGTACAAAAACACACGCTGTCTATTAGCATTTTGACTTTACAGTTCTTCTGAAAGCTATTATAGTAAAACTACTGCACTTCTGGATTATATGATAGTGATAAATACTGCTCTTCTGGATTATATGATAGTGATAACTACTGCACTTCTGGATTATATGATAGTGATAGCTACTTCTCTTCTGGATTATATGATAGTGATAACTACTGCTCTTCTGGATTATATGATAGTGATAACTACTGCTCTTCTGGATTATATGATAGTGATAACTACTGCACTTCTGGATTATATGATAGTGATAGCTACTTCTCTTCTGGATTATATGATAGTGATAACTACTGCTCTTCTGGATTATATGATAGTGATAACTACTGCTCTTCTGGATTATATGATAGTGATAACTACTGCTCTTCTGGATTATATGGTAGTGATAACTACTGCTCTTCTGGTTTATATGATAGTGATAACTACTGCACTTCTGGATTATATGATAGTGATAACTACTGCTCTTCTGGATTATATGATAGTGATAACTACTGCACTTCTAGATTATGTGCTAGTGATTACTACTGCTCTTCTGGATTATCTGATAGTGATAACTACTGCACTTCTGGATTATGTGCTAGTGATAACTACTGCTCTTCTGGATTATATGATAGTGATAACTACTGCACTTCTGGATTATGTGCTAGTGATAACTACTGCTCTTCTGGATTATATGATAGTGATAACTACTGCTCTTCTATATTATATGATAGTGATAACTACATCTTTTCTGGATTATATGATAGTGATAACTACTGCTCTCTGGATTATATGATAGTAATGGCTCTACTGTTCTGGATTCTACAATACTGATGTATCTTCTGATTTTCTGGATTGTACTATAATGATGACTCTACTTCTATTCTGGATTCTTTGATAGCTCTACTGTTCTGGATTCTACAATACTGAAGTATCTACTGTTCTTCTGGATTCTACAATACCGATGACTCTACTGTTCTTCTGAATTATATAATACCGATGACTCTACTGTTCTTCTGAATTATATAATAGTGATGACTCTACTGTTCTCGATTTGACAAAACTGGTGACTACTGTTATTCTGGATTCTATGATAACGATGACTATACTGTTCTGGATTCTATAATACTGATGACTACTGTTCTTCTGGATTCTATGATATTGATTCTATGATACTGATGACTATACTGTTCTTCTGGATTATTTTATAGTGATGACTCTACTGACTAGTTTTTAGCCATCAATACTTTCACTCAGTTATTAAATTGTCATAAAAAGTCTGGATAAAATACTATTAGTCAATAATAAGTGGCATTCAGCTTACCTATACTTGGAGCATAACCATTATACTTTTGAGAGTCAATTGCATCTTTCATAGCTCGAATTACTTCAACATCAGTAGGCAGGTTTCCAAATACTGTAGGGTCACCTAGAATAAAGATTGCTTGTGGTTAGTATTCTAAAGGGAATGTATTACCTAGAATTTTTTTCAACTAATTAACACCAGATATTGAGACATATTCTTTTATTTTAATCATTTTTTGATTGTAGATTTTTTAAATTATATTTCTTACACTTTTATGGGGGCAGCCATCTTGCCTGAGCTGCTTTTATCAGCATTTAGATATATGCTTTACAGCAGCCACATGGACCATATGTAACAATAGTCTAAAGATGACCCATTGACTTCTATGGGAGAGTTTTCTAGGCATGCTCTGTGACCTGTGCAGAGGTCATTATGCAGGGAGGATGAGGAGGGGAGCTATGTTCATCACCTATTGTCATTGGTAGATTCTGCGATATGTATATACAGGTGTTATCTGTCATTGTAATTCTGCCTGTGATGATAATGGGATGACTGCTGAGAAGCGATCTTTACAGAACAGGAAAGGTCAGTCTATTGTGAGGCTCAGTGGCGAGAATGAACAGTGCAAGATTGTAAGTTTTTAAAAAAAAAATAGATAATGACATGGAAAATTTTAAAAACTTGATTCAAATTATAGGTCATTTTCTAATGACACATTCCTTTTAATTCTGATCATCTGCTCTGTAATGATGACCACTTAAGATTTTTGTTTCAATGTTTTTAAGACAATATTAGAAGGACAGTCCTGTTCTGTTGACCTTGGGATTGCTGGATATAGTCCGTTTATGGGGGTGAGACAACTTCATTGTGGATACATACTATAAAATGTTTCTGAGGTGACATCATCTAATCTTTAGTACATTTTTGGAATCATATACAATATTTTTGCTTTGAGACGAATATCACTTATATACTAACCTATAGATAAGGCAATCATTGGCTTATTAGGGTGAGGCTTGGCATTCATAGTGTCCACAATGGCTCTGATAGGATTAAACGTCTTCTTTGACATTTCTGATGCCCTCACGCCCCATCTTGGCTTTCGGTTTTTGATTTTCTCAATGCCATTAGGTCTCTGAATATTGACATGAACGTCAAGGACTTTAGGGTGGACTGGAGAGCCATTCACCTTGATGACGTAGGAATCTGTCTGCATTTTCTGGAAAATCACGAGATTAATATTTAGAGCACAAACTAGTATTTATTACATTTAGCTGCAGCAAAGAAAATAAGACAGCAAACGTGTAATTTGTAAAATGTAAGAAAAATCTTAATTTTAAAAATAAATTGGGTAATTTTTAATTTGCAAATAATTTTTTTTTATCTGATAAAAAGGAGGTGTCTGCAGATTTTACCGCATAGGTTATAGGCTATGTACACCTCTGAAATTGTTTTTGTTTTTTAAATAAAAACGTGTATCAGTGTGATTGGTGCAACAATCAAAATACTTTTTATTAAAAATTATTTTTACTTTTTGAGATACAGCTGCTTTGTATCCTGTATACTGAGCAGCTGTATCTAGCACTGAGACTTGAATCAGTCAGGTCAGCGGCACTGATCGTTCAGTGTCAGCGGGTCCTGCGTGTCTCTGACACGCAGGATCGAGCTGCTATTGATCACATCTAAGTTCATAACTTAGATGTGATCGATTCCAGGTGATTCTTGTGTGTCAGAGACACGCAGGACCTGCTTTCACGAAGGGCTTATTCAGATGAACGCATAATACGTCTGTGCAACGCGCATGATTTTACGCGCCTCGCACGGACCTATGTTAGTCAATTTGGCCGTTCAGACTGTCCGTGATTTTCATGTCCGCTGCGTAAAACCCACGACATGTCCTATATTACGTTTTTCGCGCATCACGCACCCATTGAAGTCAATGGGTGTATGAAAACCGTGCACGGCACACGGAGGCACTTCCGTGTGCCGCGCGCGATGCGCGCAACAGTAGTCAAGACTATGAATGAAAACAGAAAAGCACCACGTGCTTTTCTGTTTACAAACATACAAACAGAGTGTCATAATGATGCGAAAATCACGCAGCCACGCATCATATGCTGCTGACACACGGAGCTGTTATGGACCTTTTGCGCACGCAAAACGCTGTGTTTTTTGCGCGTGCAAAACGCAAACGCTCGTGTGAATCCGGCCAAAACCTGTCAGTCAAGCGGACCTGACAGATTCGGGTCTCAGCGTTAGATAAAGCTGCTCTGTATACAGGATACAAAGCAACTGTATCTCAAAAAGTAAATTTTTTTTAAAATAAAAAGTATTTAGAAAGTTGCACCAAACAAACAGGCAGACGTTTTTATAATAAAAAACAAAACAAAAAACAATTTCAAAGGTAATCCTAGTGGCAAAGTTCATATCTTCTTGTGAGGGTTAAGGATGAAGAACAGGGGGATTCCTTAGTGGTTCATTGTCTTTTCCTGCTGCCATACTTCTCCTGCACTGGAGCACAACTTCTCCAACAAGTCTGCAAAGTGTCGCTAAAGTCTGTTCCCGCTACACTGTGCTACTCTGTGACATTGTCCCTAAGACGTCACCCAAGTTCCATCTACCCTAGCCGGCATCCAGGTACGCTTGGATATGCACACACAGAGTATATATAAATATATATATATATAATATTACACATATAATAATAATATTATTTTATATACATATATATTTATTTTTTATTTATTTTTTATGTTAATACATTGCTATTTCAAATACATTATTCAATTCATAAACAATTCAAAAACAGAAAAATACTTTGCCAGTATTAGGATAAATTGAATAAAAATAATCACAGTCCATGGTATAAAAAAAATTATTGTTAGGGCACGTTCAGACGTGGCGGAATTGCTGTGGACTTCTGCAGCGGGCGTTTTTTTATTTTCTTTCTATACATTTTTAAGAAAGCTAGTTCAGACGTTGCAGAAAATTACTTTGCAGAAATTAGGCTGCGGTGCAGATTTTTCCCTCCCCAGCATGCACTTTCCATTGCGGAGAAGAAGCGGAATTTCACTGCGGATTTCAGCCTTTGCAATGCAAAAACTGAAATCTGTGGCAAGTCTGCTGTGATATGAATTACCTGTCAAATATGAGAATGTTGGTGCAGATTCGTTGCGTAATTGCCCCAAATCTATACCAGCATTTGCAGCGGAAAAATTCTGCCACGTCTGAACGTGCCCTTACGTGGCGAAAAAACAAGACATCAAGCTGTCCTCTATGAGGAGGCAACCTTAATTTTAGAAATGTAACAAAGTTATTTTAAAAAAAATCTTACAATATATATATATATATATTGTAAACTATTTTTGTTGATAACCTATTATTAATGCATTCTTAGTATTTTTTGTAGTTTCAGGTTACCTGTACTTGCCAAATGAAACGTGTTCAGGAACGAGGAACTCTTGTCTCTCAGAAACTTTCACACAGCTGACAGGAGGAATCACAGAATAGGCACAAACTGTCCATAAAATAGTCCCCAAAAATGGGTGTTGGACCTGTTTCGCTGTTCCTATTGGTGGATAACGGAGGGATGTGTTCCATTTGTAGAACATCCCTCCTATGGCTTTATGTACCATATTGAACTGATTTTGAAGGCATTTCATTTAACTGTTTCAGAAATCTCTTCTTCAGCGAAAACAAGAGCTTGGTATCTTATCTGTTTGTATGTAAATATTACCTTATACATGCATGGCAACAAAATACGGCAAAGTACAAACTGGCAGAGGCAGCTGTATTCATAAAATTGGTGATATTTTAGATTTAAAAAAATCCCAAAAAACAACACAGAAATATATTATTTAAATATGTTGATTTTAATATAGATATTAAATCATTTATTTTATTTATGAAACAAATATTTACTTTGAATTTGTCTTGTGTATTTTACATGCATTCATAGGTGACACCCTCTAGGACGGGAAATGCCAAAGACGAAGACCAAATAAATGAACTTAACTAAACGAAACTATGATGCAACCGGGAGACAATATGGTTGATTTATTATTACTGTCTGAAATTTAGTTTATCACTAGACCAGTCAGGTAGAAAAGGTGCCAAATTTATCACAGTGGCACACACTGTGGGATAGACTTGCCTCAGTTTACTTTAGACCAACATTTTGTGCCAAAATTTTGGTGCAAATATGGCGCATCTTAAGACTCCAATAAGCTACGCCCCCTTTTCTAAACACTTTTCAATACAAAAAGTGTCTAAAACACATAATAAATCTGGCTGTAATGACAGGGGGGGTAGGGAAACAGACAGTGAGCCCTAATCTACCCACCACTCGGTCCCTGCCTACTTGCAACGACCCGCCCTAGGCGACGGGGTACAACTGGGCGACGGTCCCTACGCTCAGTAGGTGCACGACAGACAAACAGACAAGGGGACACAAGCAAAGGGAAATGGGGCAGTTGCCCACGGCAACACCGTGAGCAACAAGAGAGGTGACCGAGCCGAGTTAAACCAGGAATGTACGAGGTACCAAACGCAGAGCAGGACAGTAGTCAGTAAGCCGGGGTCAGTATGAAGAAAGGTCAAATAGCTAGGAGCTGCAGCAAGGCCAGGAAACCACACGAGAAGAATCACAAGCAAAGGAGGAACAGGAAAGGCAGGTATAAATAGACAGAGGGCGGGAGCTAGCTCCGTCTGGCCAGGCTGCGATAGCCTCTCCCACTCCTAAGCCTGCCATCCTGAGTGGTGGAAGATGGAGTCAGTCTCAGAGACATAGAACCAGGTGCAGACTGATTACCCATGGGCGTATACACAGAAGTTGTGCCTGGCAGATCCTTTACAGTACCCCCCCCTTTTATGAGGGGCCACCGGACCCTTTCTAAGTGGACCTGGTTTATTGGGGAAACGAAGGTGGAACTTCCTGACCAATACCCCAGCGTGAACATCCCGGGCGGGTACCCAAGTCCTCTCCTCAGGCCCGTATCCTCTCCAATGGACCAGGTACTGGAGGGAGCCTTGTACCATCTTGCTGTCCACAATCTTGGCCACCTCGAATTCCACCCCCTCAGGGGTGAGAACGGGAACAGGAGGTTTCCTCGAGGGAGTCCAGGACGGGGAGCAGCGTTTAAGGAGGGAGGCATGAAACACGTCATGTATACGAAAAGATGGGGGCAACTCCAGTCGGAAGGAGACAGGATTGAGGACTTCAATGACCTTATACGGCCTTATAAACCGGGGAGAAAACTTCTTGGACGGGACCTTAAGGCGCAAGTTCTTAGACGATAACCACACCAGATCCCCCACCATAAACAAGGGGTTAGCAGAACGTCTTCTATCAGCCTGAGTTTTTTGTATACTCTGGGACGCTTCTAGGTTCTTCTGAACCTGGGCCCAGACTGTGCACAGTTCCCGATGAATGACCTCTACCTCGGGATTGTTGGAACTACCAGGTGAAACGGAGGAGAACCGTGGATTAAACCCAAAATTACAGAAAAAGGGGGAGACCCCTGACGAGTTACTGACCCGGTTACTAAGGGAAAATTCGGCGAGGGGAATGAATGAGACCCAATCATATTGACAGTCAGAGATAAAACACCTTAAATATTGTTCTAGAGACTGATTAGTCCTCTCAGTTTGGCCATTAGTTTCAGGATGGAAGGCAGAGGAGAAGGACAGATCAATCTCCAACTTTTTACAGAAGGCTCTCCAAAACAAAGAAACAAATTGTACCCCTCTGTCCGAAACAATATTGACAGGGACCCCATGGAGACGCAGGATGTGTTTGACAAACAAGGTAGCTAACGTCTTAGCATTGGGTAGTTTCTTGAGGGGCACAAAGTGGCACATCTTACTGAAGCGGTCTACTACCATCCACACCACCGACTTGCCTTGAGATGGAGGCAAATCGGTGATAAAATCCATGGAGATATGGGTCCAAGGTCTCTGGGGAATGGGCAAAGAACGTAGTAAGCCCGCTGGTCGGGACCTGGGAGTCTTGGACCTAGCACAAACCTCACAAGCGGCGACGTAGGCCTTAACGTCTTTAGGCAACCCAGGCCACCAATAGTTTCTGGCAATGAGGTGTTTGGTACCCAGGATGCCTGGATGACCAGATAAGGCGGAGTCATGATTTTCCCTAAGTACCCTTAGCCGGAATTGCAGGGGAACAAACAGCTTGTTCTCAGGAAGGTTCCCGGGAGCTGAACCTTGATCAGCCGCAATTTCAGAGACTAAATCAGAATCAATAGAAGAAACTACTATACCACGAGGCAAAATACAAGCAGGATCTTCCTGCGAAGGAGGGCTGGCCATGAAGCTACGCGACAGTGCATCGGCCTTAATATTTTTAGACCCAGCCCTATAGGTAACCAAAAAGTTGAATCTGGTAAAAAATAGCGCCCATCGGGCTTGTCTCGGGTTTAGCCTCCGAGCAGATTCTAGGAAACCCAGATTCTTGTGGTCGGTAAGGACCGTTACCTGGTGCCTAGCCCCCTCCAGGAAGTGGCGCCACTCTTCAAATGCCCATTTAATGGCTAAGAGTTCGCGGTTGCCAATATCATAGTTACTCTCAGTGGGCGAAAACTTCCTGGAGAAGTAGGCACAGGGACGGAGATGGGTGAGGGACCTGGTACCCTGGGACAAGACAGCCCCCACTCCCACCTCGGATGCGTCAACCTCCACGATAAATGGCTCCATTTGGTTGGGCTGGACCAGCACCGGGACCGAGATAAAGCACTTCTTAAGGACCTCAAATGCCTGGACAGCCTCAGGAGGCCAGTGGAGGAGATCAGCACCTTTGCGAGTGAGGTCCGTAAGAGGCTTAGCGATGACCGAGAAGTCAGCAATAAATCTCCTGTAATAATTAGCGAACCCCAAGAAACACTGTAACGCCTTCAGGGAGGCAGGTTGGACCCATTCCGCCACAGCCTGGACCTTGGCAGGGTCCATGCGGAATTCATGAGGAGTGAGGATTTGACCCAAAAATGGTATCTCTTGCACCCCAAACACACATTTTTCGGTCTTAGCAAACAGTTTGTTTTCCCGAAGGACCTGGAGCACCTTCCTGACATGCTCAATGTGGGAGGACAAGTCCTTGGAAAACACAAGTATGTCATCAAGGTACACTACAAGAAATATCCCCAGGTAATCTCTTAAAATCTCATTTATGAAATTCTGGAAGACCGCGGGGGCATTACACAACCCAAAGGGCATGACGAGGTATTCGAAATGACCTTCGGACGTGTTAAACGCAGTCTTCCACTCATCCCCCTCTTTGATGCGGATAAGGTTATACGCCCCCCGTAGATCAAACTTAGAGAACCATTGGGCCCCCTGGACTTGATTAAAGAGATCAGGAATCAAAGGAAGGGGATACTGGTTCCTTACAGTGACCTTATTCAAGTTACGGTAGTCAATGCATGGCCTAAGACCACCATCCTTCTTCCCTACGAAGAAGAAGCCAGCACCTACCGGAGAAGTAGAGGGGCGAATGTAACCCTTGGCCAGGCATTCCTGGATATACTCTCTCATGGCTTCACGTTCGGGACAAGAAAGGTTAAATATCCTACCCTTAGGGAGCTTAGCTCCTGGTACCAAATCGATAGCGCAATCGTATTCTCTATGAGGAGGTAACACTTCGGAGGCCTCCTTAGAGAAAACATCGGTGAAGTCCTGAACAAACTCAGGTAGCGTGTTCACCTCCTCAGGGGGAGAAATAGAATTAACAGAAAAACATGACGTCAAGCATTCATTACCCCATTTGGTAAGCTCCCCAGTATTCCAGTCAAACGTGGGATTATGCAACTGCAACCAGGGAAGGCCTAAAACCAAATCGGACGATAATCCCTGCATCAACAGTACAGAGCACTGCTCCAAATGCATGGAGCCAACAAGGAGTTCAAAAACAGGCGTATGCTGAGTAAAATAACCATTAGCAAGAGGAGTGGAGTCGATACCCACTACCGGGACAGATTTAAGCAAATCAATCAAAGGCATAGCTAGAGACATAGCAAATTCCACAGACATGATATTAGCAGAAGACCCTGAATCCACGACCTACCACCAAAAGAGACCTGAAAGGGAAGCAAGATTTTATTACGTTTCATATTTACGGGAAATACCTGTGCGCCCAAGTGACCTCCCCGATGATCACTTAGGCACGGAAGTTTTCCGGCTGCTTATTCTTACGCCTAGGACAGGTGTTCACTTGATGTTTATCATCCCCACAATAGAAGCAGAGACCATTCTTCCTGCGGAACTCTCTACGTTGTCGGGGGTACACGGAGGCCCCGAGTTGCATAGGTACCTCCGAGTCTTCCGTGGAAGAGCGAAGCAACGGGACCTCGGGAGGCATCATGGGGGAGTCAGAGGGGAAAACACAAAACCATTCAAGTTGTCGTTCCCTGAGACGTCGGTCAAGTCGTACCGCTAAAGCCATAACCTGGTCTAAGGAGTCAGAACAGGGATAGCTAACTAGCAGGTCTTTCAGGGCGTTTGACAGACCCAACCTAAACTGGCACCTTAAGGCAGGGTCATTCCACCGAGAAGCTACGCACCACTACCTAAAGTCAGAGCAATACTCCTCCACAGGTCTCTTACCCTGACGTAAGGTCACCAGCTGACTCTCGGCAAAGGCAGTCCTGTCAGTCTCGTCATAAATGAGTCCGAGAGCAGAAAAAAAACGGTCAACGGAGGAAAGTTCAGGGGCGTCAGGAGCCAGGGAGAAGGCCCATTCTTGGGGCCCTTCCTGGAGCCGGGACATAATTATACCCACCCGCTGGCTCTCAGAACCTGAGGAGTGGGGCTTTAAGCGAAAGTAGAGCTTACAACTCTCCCGAAAGGAGAGAAAAGTCCTCCGGTCCCTGAGAACCGGTCAGGCAACTTGATGTGGGGTTCAAGAGGTGAGGGGTACTACCATGGCAGCGTCAGGCTGGTTGACCCTCTGAGCCAGGGCTTGGACCTGTAGGGAGAGACCCTGCATTTGCTGAGCCAGGGTCTCAAGGGGGTCCATAATAGAGTGAGGGACCAGGGTAGCCTAGGTATATGGGCTTGTGATTATGTAATGACAGGGGGGTAGGGAAACAGACAGTGAGCCCTAATCTACCCACCACTCGGTCCCTGCCTACTTGCAACGACCCGCCCTAGGCAACGAGGTACAACTGGGCGACGGTCCGTATGCTCAGTAGGTGCACGACAGACAAACAGACAAGGGGACACAAGCAAAGGGAAATGGGGCAGTTGCCCACGGCAACACCGTGAGCAACAAGAGAGGTGACCGAGCCGAGTTAAACCAGGAATGTACGAGGTACCAAACGCAGAGCAGGAGAGTAGTCAGTAAGCCGGGGTCAGTATGAAGAAAGGTCAAATAGCTAGGAGCTGCAGCAAGGCCAGGAAACCACACGAGAAGAATCACAAGCAAAGGAGGAACAGGGAGGGGCGTGGCCAGCAGTCGATGGCGCCGGACGCATAAGCTGAGAGCTCCACGCCCTGCCACGCAGATCCAGCAGCCTACAGCGGGGAAAGGTGCCTCATATGGGGAAAAAAAGACCCCAAGGGTCTAGACTCACCCCTGCAGCACAGCACCAGGTCGCCGCCGCTCCACCAACGATCGACGGCTACTTTCTTCGGCGGCAAGCCACGCCGCTCCCTCAGCCGCGGCCATCTTGGACAGCCTCGTGTCGGAAGGAAGGGGAGATGTCCGAGCAAGGAGAGGAGACAGTGCCCCACGTACAGGGTAAGCTGAATAGCCGGATGGCTAAAGTTCACCCTCCCAGCTCCCCTAAGCTGCCCTCGTCCTGTGAACAGCAGGGAAGGGGGTCCCCTATCCCAGGAGCAATGGAGGCCAGGCCACGAGGAGCATCAGCTCAGTCAGAGGCTCCAGTACACCTGCTTGAACCACCAATGTCACAGCCCTCAGCACAAATGGCCCTGCAGATTTGGCCTGCACCTAAACCTCAACGGCCCACGATCCAGCAGCCGGGGAGAGGAGACGATCTGAGGGATACACCATCTTAGACCCCCTATGCCCCTGTATATGCCTCAGATTCTGACCTGGAGGATTCAGCCTCACTCCCCTCAGATGTGCCCCCTATGTGGAGGGAATGTTTCTCACAGTTGCCCACTAAAGAGGACTTTAAGAGTATGATACAAGAAGTGAAGGCAGCTTTTCGCTCAGAATTGGCGGGAGTGTCGCAGCATATACAGCAGATTGCTACGAGGGTGGAGGCTCTAGAAGAGGACCACGATGCCACTAGGCGACATGTCTCTGTGATACAGTCTTCAGTGTCCTCCCAGCTGGCGTCCATTAGAGATATGCAACTGCGGGGGCGGAGCTAGCGACGGACCTGAATGGACGTGTGCTGCTGAGCTCCGTAACTACCGACAGCTCATTTCTTGCATAAGTTAGCGTGTTACAGCCAGCCATGGTCAAGATCGGCAGCAGTAAGTCCAGAGAAGACCAGGATCCCCCCAGAACACTTGGGGCTCAAGGAAACATGGAGAAGTTCGTGAAAAGGGGGCCGTTGGGTGCAGGCGGACATGAGGCCAAGATGGCGCCGTCCTCCTCTCGCTCCCGGGAAGAAGATGTTGCAGGAGCAGCAGATGATAGCAGCGATGCAGGCACTAGAGACTTCTTCACAAAGGTACTTAATAAGGCTTTGGAGCCTCTGGTTAGAGATTTGGCAGACATTAAGCAAGATATGAGGCAAGTGGGACAACGGGTAGAGAAGCTGGAGGCTACTCAGGCGGCAATGCTTGATTTTAACACGGCAGTCACACAATGCTTCTCCTCGTGTCAAAAGCACTTTAATTCAGTATTCCGGGCCCTAGAAGACCAGGAGAATAGGAACCGCAGGAATAATCTGCGTTTTAGAGGTGTGCCAGAATCCATCTCTGCTGATGCTCTGATGGAAACTATCAAGGGACTTTGCCGCTCGCTGATCGGCCCTAATACACATGCGGACATTGTTTTGGAGAGGGCTCACAGAGCTTTGCGCCCTAAACCAACTGCCTCAGACCCCCCGCGGGACGTAATATGTCGATTTCTGAACTACACGGATAAGGACGCTGTGCTGACTAAAGCAAGAAACACGGATGCCCTTACTTTACAAGGTTCTGTTATCTCTATATATCAAGATCTGGCATCTAGTACCCTTCAAAAACGTCGTTATCTGAAGCCACTTACTGATCATTTGAGGAATAAGAATATCATGTATCGCTGGACATTCCCGTTTGGATTATCATTCTTCTATGAAGGTCGTCGCATGCTGGTCTCATCCGTGACGGATCTGGAGTCCGTATATGCGCACTTGGATATAGAGCCACTGGATATAGAAGACTGGGATCCGGTCCTGGATTTGACGTCTCTCCCTGCTACAGCCTACTTGACACCATGGGAAGATGTTCCAGCTCCTAAACGTCAACGTAGCAAGAAGAAATCGGGACGTTTGGGCTCACGTAGATTAGCAGGGGAAAGAGAGGAACTGCCTTGAATAGCGGCGTGGTAACACGCTTTATCTCAATATATTCTTTATTTTGACCATGGCGTGGACTGCTATGGCTAGATGAGCTGATTGTGTTGATACATGGTTAACTTACCAGATTCCCCCCGGTGGAAGGTTCTGTGTGAACCGTTATTGTTCTTGTTCTCAGTTGTGGGGTACTGTCCCCCATCTTTGTTATCTTTGTTATCTATGTTTGGTCTCCCCCTTCCCGTCCTGTCATTGGTACTTTATATCCCACCCGAGTGCCTTATCTATGGTCCTGTAGTACTATGGAAAATGTGGGATATATCTCTCGGCTCGCCTTCATATGGTAGCAGAAAGATCATATGTTGGGTACTTGCCTGTCTGATTTGGGGATGCGATAATGTAACCTACCTCTGCACTGTAATATGGCTGCTCTGAAGATAGTGTCATATAATGTGAAGGGCTGCAACTCCCCCTCAAAGCGATGCCAAATTTTTTCTTTTATGAAGAAAGCAAAATGTGATGTCCTTATGCTGCAAGAAACACATTTTAAGAAGGATCATTATCCAAATCTTTCCTTTTCTCACTTTCCAGTATGGTTTCATTGTGGCAGCAATAGTGGGGCCTCCAGGGGGGTGAGTGTGGGTTTTGGAAAAAATGTACCATTTGTCTGTTTATCTACCACTCTGGATCCAGAGGGCAGATACATCATATTGAAAGGTAAGATAGGCACTCAATTGGTCACTTTTGTAAATTTATATGCTCCTAATGTTGGACAGGTATTGTGGTTGAGTAAGGTACTACTGGTAGTAGATTCCGTGGCAGAAGGTATGACTATTATAGGAGGGGACATCAACCTGGTTATGGATCCTTTAATGGATTCATCCGTTAAGAAATCGGCTTTATCATACAGAGCTCTGAGGAGGGTTAAAACTTCTTTGGAGGATCGTGGCCTGGTTGATGTATGGCGATGTTTTCATCCAACGGAGGTGGATTACTCCTTTTATTCTCATGTGCATAATTCCTATCAAAGATTAGACCACTTTTTTCTGCACAAAACTAACCTTCAATACTGTAGAAACACAAATATAGGTTCCAGAGTGCACTCAGATCACGCACCGGTTTTTCTGTCATTACAGTTAGCTAACACACAAAGCAGATCGCCAAGGTGGAGGCTTAATGACTCGGTATTAGGGCGAGGAGACGTAAAGGAGAATATCAAACGAAAGTTGGAAGAGTATTTTAGACTAAATACTTTACCAGACACTTCCCCCCAGGTAGTTTGGGACGCTCACAAAGCTGTTGTAAGAGGGCACCTGATCAGCATATGTTCTCATATAAAAAAGGAAAGAGATAGAGATGTAGAGGTACTTCTGTCCCAGATCCAGAAATTGGAAAAAATCCATAAACAGTCCCTGGCTAGCCGACATTTGACTGAACTAAATGACCTTAGATCCCAGCTTAAAAACTTACTTAAAGGAACAGTGTCATCACCCAAAAAAAATTTCATATGTTCAAGATGTTAGTGCTTTATTAAAAACGTTTATATTTATTTGTGTGTTTGTGTTTTACTTTTTCTTATTTTTACACTTTTTCTTCCCTATGGGGGCTGCCATTTTTTGTTCCATTTCTGTCTGTGTCGATTAACGACACATACAGACATGGAATACGGCAGCCACAGTCCCATAGGGACTGTGAACGGCTCCCGTCCCATTGACTTCAGTGTACGGCGTCTGTGTGGGAACTGCGCATGCGCCGCTCCCACACAGTCCAATTCGAAATTGGCGCCGTCCGGCGCCATTTTCCTGTGGACCGGAAGTCGCGTCCGGACAGTAATATTACTACCTCCGGTCGCGGCTTCCGGATTTGTGCACTTGGACCAGCGGCAGCAAACGGAGCGGACGGGCCGGAGGGAGCCGCGGCGGCAGGAGCAGGTAAGAGATTTCAATGTATGTTCGTGTGTGTGTGTGTTTACTACTGTATGTAAACCTACTACACTGTGTGTTAGCACAAAAAATGGCGACACACAGTGTAGGAGGTTACACCGTTCAAACCCCTCGTTTATCCCGGCACTAGCCAGGATAAAGGAGGGGGGGATCCTGAGAGCTCACTACAGCGAGGGCTTTTAACCCAATGTTGCAATGCTGCAATTTTGGGAATAGCTCCATCTAGTGACCAAAAATGGGTAGTATTATAAATTAGAATTAATTTATAATATTTCCTGACTATTTCCTGACTCGTGAAAAAAATAAAAAAAATTTGAACAATGTTTAATCACCCACACACTAAATGTTTAATTTTTTTTAAAAAAACATGTTTTTCTGGCAACACATTCCCTTTAACGCCTCGTCGGCTAAATACTTTGAGAGGTCCCGACAAAATTTTTACGCTCATGGCAACAAAGCTTCTAAATTCATATCCAAAAGGGTCAAACAACGGCAGGTTAACAATCATGTCCATATGTTAAAGTCACCAGATGGCAGTTTGACTTACTCGGCCCCTAAAATAGCTTCTTTGTTTAGAGACTTTTATCATAATCTTTATAATCTGGAGAAATCACTGCCCTCGGAGTGTCTGGCAGAGAGAGCTGGGCTCATATCCTCATTTTTAGACTCTCTCTCTCTTCCGGTCATCTCCGAGATGCAGGGGGCAGTGTTAGCAGAACCATTTACTTTGGCAGAATTGGAGATAGCAGTAAAGCAGTCCCCAGTGGGGAAGTGCCCGGGGCCAGATGGTTTATCTATAGATTATTATAGATCCTTTGGAGAGATTCTCCTCCCTCGCTTACTACGCATTGCAAATCTTACCACTGAAGGAGTGCCTCTATCTGTAGATATGTCAAGAGCATATATTTCCCTCATTCCCAAAGAGGGGAAGGACCATACGATCTGTGCTAACTTCAGACCCATCTCACTTTTGAACACGGATCTGAAGCTGATAACAAAGATGCTGGCATCTCGTTTAAAACAGATCCTCCCAGACATTATTTCGCCAGATCAGGTCGGATTTGTAATGCAGAGAGAGGGAAAGGACAACTCTACGAGAGTACTACACTTATTACATCACGCACAAAAAAATAGGGTTCCAACAGTCCTTCTCAGCACGGATGCGGAGAAGGCCTTTGATAGGGTTAGCTGGAATTTTATGAGACAGACTATGCGGGCATTCCACCTCCCTACCCCATTCATTAATGCGGTCTTTTCAATGTATGCATCCCCCTCGGCGGTTGTTACTGTGAACGGGGCCCTGTCCTCCCCTTTTGAAATTAGCAATGGCACCCGGCAGGGGTGTCCTCTTTCCCTCCTGCTGTTTGTCATGGTGATGGAGACTTTGATGCAGTCTATACGTTTAAAGTCAGAGATAGCGGGTATGTGGGTAGGGGGGGTGGAACACAAAGTAGCAGCCTACGCAGATGATCTACTACTGATAGTCACGAACCCTATCATTGCACTCCCAAAAGTAAAAGAAGTATTGGACTCCTTTGGGTACGTTTCCAATTTCTTGATTAACGCGAGTAAATCAAAAGCGATGGGGATAGCGGTGTCGCCGGAGTGTAGAGAAAAATTGAGGGCCAATTCGGCCTTTGACTGGTCGTCACCCCATATATCCTATCTAGGGATAAAGATGTGTGCAAATTGTGATGAGTTGTTCTCCTTGAACTTCTTACCGCTCCTGTCCTCTTTACCAGACTTGTTACAACGATTAGATTTGCCTTATCTGTCGTGGTTTGGTAGAAAGAACATTGTCATGTCCTATGTCCTGCCTAAGCTTACTTATCTGATGCAGACATTGCCAGTAGATATTCCTCGGCTATATTTCTCTCGTATAATCAGATTATTTGCTAAGTTTATCTGGAAGGGGAAAAGGGCACGTATTGCGAGAGCCATTCTGACTCGGCAAAAAAGAACAGGGGGTATTGGTTTTCCAGACCCAGAACAATATTATAGAGCAATACATTTAGCTAGGGTGTTAGATTGGGTGCGAGCACCTGGACATAAACTGTGGGTGTCGTTGGAAAACGCACTCTCCCCGTCACCGCTCAGGACTCTAATATTTATGGACCCCTCTCTGCTTTCGGATAATGGCCCCTCGAATCCCTTTACACGGGCAACACTTTCAGTCTGGAAAGGGTTTGTAGCTAGCTTAGGGGGAATACAGCTGCCATCTCCTCTGATAGAGGTAAGAGATATTATAGGGGCAGCCACAAAAGCAGTAAGGGATAGTGCCCCGTTACATGTCAGTAGCTCTCAGATGCCGCTGGCTCAACTATTAGATGACGAGGGTTGTCTAATTCCCCATTCTGCTCTACTGTCTAAATTATCGATTAACGAGGGAAATGTTTTACTTCTTGCATATGTAAAGTCTATTTCTCTGTTATGTTGTAGGTCCACCTCGTTTCACAGAGAAGCTAATTGGTTTGAAACACTATGTTCCCAGAACCGCACGCCAGTTAAGAGTATCTCTCAGATTTATAGAAGGATATCTGTCCCTCTTGCAACTAGACCTCCATACTATATAGGATTGTGGGAAAGAGATTTGGGAAGGAAATTTACTGAGGCCGAAATATCCCGGATATTGATCGCCCCACACAAAGTGTCCAGATGCATTAAGATTCAGGAGAACAGTTATAAAATACTATCCCGTTGGTACAGGACACCAGATAAGACCTGCATGTATAGCTCCACGCATCCAGATACGTGCTGGCGTTGCAAGAGGGACAGAGGCACTTTTTATCATGTGTGGTGGGAATGTGCCCCGCTGAAAGAATGGTGGGGAAAATTTTCTCAATATGTAATTCCGTGTGTAAGGGAACAATTCCGGTATCACCGGAAATTGCGTTACTTTCTATTGCAGATTCTTCAGTCCCGGTAGTCCCATCTGCTTTATTCAAATTGCTGATAGTGGCGGCTCGGCTATTAATACCCCTACATTGGCTAACGGATACAGTTCCATCCTTAGATCATTGGATTGCGAGGGTAGATCAGATCTATAGGTTTGAGGAGTTATCTCATTGGAACTCGCAGTCGAGAGATACATTTCTCAAGATATGGCATCCATGGAAAAAGTACCGTAAATTTGTGTGACGGGATTTATTGTGAATTAAGAGGTTAAAGTTATACCATCTGTATGTGAACTGTAATGCTTGTCACGGATGTACCAATGTTATTCCTCCTTTTTTCCCCTCCCTTGGGTTTTTACCCGGTTCAATATCCTCTTCCCTGTTTCCCCACCCCCCCTTTATGGTCTGTGAAGTTCTTATAATATGGCATGGGATGTAATGCTTACCTGTTAAGACGTATATCCTCTGTATTGTTGAAAAATTCAATAAAAAATGTAAATATAAAAAAAAAAAAAAAAAAAAAAGAGATATGCAACTGCATCTAGAGGATTTGGATAACAGAGGTCGCCGTCATAATATAAGGATAAGGGGCATACCGGAGCCCTCGGGGTCTGAAGATCTTCCCATCGTGTTAGAGACTATCTTTAACGACCTTTTGGGTGCACCCCCGTCTAATCGGATACCGCTTGACAGAGCGCATAGAGCACTGAAACCAAAATCCATTACATCTCAGCCCAGAGATATCATCTGCTGTGTCCAGGATTTCCGCACTAAGGAGGACATTATGCTTAAAGCCCGTCAGCGTAAAGACCTGGAGTATGCCGGTGTGCCGATTCAGTTATTCCCGGATCTCTCCTGGATTACGTTACAGAAAAGACGTCTGCTTCGTCCGCTTCTCGCAGCCCTGCGGGACCACAATATTATTTATTGATGGGGGTTTCCGTTCTCCCTTACAGCCCGAAGAGATGGTGTTTCTGCAACCCTGAGGTACCCAGGGGATTTGCCTCATTTCTGTGACTCCCTTGGTATACCAACGCCCAAGATGCAGAATTGGGAGACTCCTTTGCCGCCTTCGTCTCCACCTCCAGTCTGGCAGTCAGTCCGAAATAAGCGGAGGACCTCTCCAAGACGACAGTCTAACCGAAGTTCACCGAGAAATGATTTGAATTGATGGACGCTGCGCAGATACACGGCACCTCCGTAATATATGTGAAGGAGCCTGGTCACCCATACCAGCTGCTTCCTTCGCCAGTTGCACTATGCTAGGCTAAAAATGTACTTAGGATTCTATTTCTGATTTTATGTTGCTTCTCTTTAATTCGTTAACGTAAATTGTGGCAGGGCGCGATTGGCCGGTATACACTTGGCTCTTTCACCCCCTTTTTTTTGTTTTTGTTTTTCCGGCCTGTACGTATTTATACGTACTTTTGTACTAGGTTCCTCGACTGTTGAGACCCGACCTCCTTTTTTGATAGGGGTAATTTGTTTTGCAGTTCTCCCTCTGTTTTTTAGAGAGAGTTGCAAAGGGTAATATTGTATTACCAGTTTTCTTTTGCTTTAATATCACCCGCCCTAGGGTATAGTATTCTCCCTGGTAGTATTTTCTGAGTGTGTTTGAAATTCATTGATCTCATGCATTTCTCTTTGTTCTCACTGCAGATATGTGTATTGTCTCCCTGGTACGTCTTTACCCCAGTGTCTTTCCCTTCCCTCCTACTTTCATCCGAAATAACATCTGAGAAGACAGTGAATCCTCCAAGAACCTCCAAGGTAGAAGGACGCTATAGAACACTGCTTGCTTTGAAACCGACATGGGACTGGCCCCGACATAACTGTGAGCTGTATACATCCGCACTTTCCACATCCTTCTTTGCTCTTTCATACATCTTTGACCATGGTTAAATTTGTCACACTTAATGTCAAGGGTCTCAACTCCAATGTGAAGAGACGCTTGCTTCTCAGGGAGTTGAAATCGCTTGGAGCGGAAGTCGCTTTTTTGCAGGAAACACACTTAGATTCATCCGGAACTTTCCAATTTGCCCGAGGGGCGTATCCTGCTGTGTACTCTGCCTTGTCAGGTCGCAAAAGGGAGGGGTGGCCATTTTGATAGCAGCTTCCTGCTCCATACAAGTTCACACCTCACATCTAGATCCGAAAGGCAGATATGTTATAATAGAGGGGACTTTGCTTGGACAGCCCATTGTTTTATGTAACGTTTACTCCCCTAATACCGCACAGATTCCATTCCTACGTAGACTCCTCTCTAAACTCCAGAAGCTTCCTAGGGGGGCATGGCTGGTGGGAGGAGATTTTAATGTCCAGTTCTCCACGTCCATGGATAGGGTCTCTCTTACACACGCTACTCCGACGCCCACCCTTACAGGACTTTCTACACGTTTTAGGCAACTAATTAGAGAGCACCAGCTCTATGATTTGTGGCGAGTGGATCACCCAGGTGATAGGTCCTATACCTTCTTCTCCCATACGCACAGCACTCATACGCGCTTAGATTACTTTTTTGGTAATGTCCCTGCCCTCCGGGCGCTCCAGGGGGCGAATATAGACCCCATCTCTTGGTCAGATCACGCACCAGTTTCTGTGTCCCTGCAAATAGGGAAACCAAATACGAGAGTATGTCATTGGCGCCTAAACGAAACTTTGATTAAGTCCCCTGCTCTTAGGGACAGCCTGGCCGGACATATACAGGAATTTTATGCACTTAATGAGGGATCGGTTCCTTCTGTATCCACTCTTTGGGAGGCGCATAAGGCGGTGATGAGAGGGCAATGCATAGTAATGGGATCTAGATTGAAAAGAGACTCTAGGGCCAATCGGGTGGCTCTCCATCGGACAATTACTAAGTTGGAGAGAGAAATGGGGATTAAACCGGCGGTCCCGACACTACGGAAATTGATAGAGGCTAGAGCACAACTCAATTACTTAGCTATGAAGGGGGTAGAAAAGTCATTACTATACACAAAAAGGAAATATTACGACAAAGGTAATAAGGCGCACTCGCTTCTGGCCAGACTATTGCGGGATCAGGCGACTGTTCGTACTCCACAGGCGGTTCGGGATAAGGCGGGCATACTCCAGCATCACCCAGACACGATAGCCACACTTTTTCATGACTATTATAAATCCTTATACCACCTGCCGAATACCTTACCACCTGATCCGGCTCGTCGGAGGGAAACGCTGCAAGCATATCTCTCTTCCTGTGCTCTCCCTAGACTGAAAGATGAAGAGCTTTCATCCCTGAATGCCCAGATCTCTGCGGAGGAATTGTTTGATATATTGAAGGACCTCCCTAGTGGTAAGTCCCCTGGACCAGATGGCTTTACATATGGGTATTATAAGACCTTTGCGGAGATCTTGGTTCCACGGATGGCTTCCTTATTTAATGAATTCCTACAGGGTTCTCCCATCCCTCAAACATTCCTGCATTCTCATATCACGCTGATCCCTAAACCGGGTAAAGACCACGCAGAGTGCTCCAATTACAGACCCATAGCTCTTCCGAATTCGGATCTAAAAATTTTCACCCGGCTTCTAGCTAATAGACTCAATGTTTGGCTCCCTTCTTTGATTCACAAAGACCAAGTGGGCTTTGTGCCTCTTAGGCAAGGAGGAGACAACACACGAAGGGCCCTTGACCTCATTGATGCCCTCCAAAAGCAAAAGGAATCGGCGATCCTTCTTAGTCTAGATGCAGAAAAGGCGTTTGACCGCTTGGGATGGCCATTTATGTTCGAAACTCTAAATTCATTTGGGATTTCGGGCCCTTATTTGACAGCGCTGCGTGGTCTCTACTCCAAACCGACAGCGGCAATTAAACTCCCACACTCCACCTCCCCTCCGTTTCAAATCTGGAATGGTACACGTCAGGGGTGTCCCCTATCCCCACTTTTATTTGTGCTATGCATTGAACCTTTAGCAGCTCAAATACGGAAATCCAGTGATATAGCGGGGGTCCAGATACAAGATAAAGAGTTTAAGGTTTCCCTGTTTGCAGATGACGTCCTCTTGACTATCACTAAACCTCATACCTCCCTCCCTAACCTTACTACAGTTCTCCGTAGGTATGGGAGGCTGTCAGGATATAAAACTAATACATCTAAAACGGAAGCGCTTCCTCTTAATGTCCCACACCAGGAGCTCCAGCTACTCAAACACAACTACACCTACAACTGGAAGGAAACCTCCCTGACTTACTTAGGAGTTCAACTCACTCCCTCCTATACGTCGGTTTACAAGGCTAATTTCCCCTCTTTGTTTGTAGAGCTACGTCAGCTAATGGCCAGGTGGGATCCTCTTCCCATGTCATTTTTTGGGCGGATAGCAGCGGTCAAAATGACCTTGCTCCCTAAATTACTGTACTACTTTGAGACTTTGCCGGTAGCAGTACCTATGAAGGAATTGCGGGCCATGCAGTCTTCTATCCTCAGGTTCATATGGCACTCCGGCAGACATCGAATTCCGAAATCAGTTTTATTATCGGGTCGATCTGCGGGTGGGCTATCGGTCCCTGATGTGGTGAAGTACTACTGGGCGGCACACCTCCGTCGCATACCCAGCTGGGTGTCTTTAAGGACGTACAATAAATGGACCGAAATAGAGAAGCTATGGATGGCCCCGGTCCACCCAAACTCCCTGTTATGGGGCGATCCACTGGTGATGCCGACTGCATCTTTATTGGGTCCCATGAGATTTCAAAGGGAGGTGTGGGAAACCTGTAAAAACCGTTTTCATTTGGCGTCGGGTTGCCCGCCCTTGACTTCGGTACTCTACACTCCCACTATTCCGGGGGGCACTACCTCCCGAATAGTCCGATTGTGGACGGGAATTGAGGTATTTCACCTGGCTGATATGGTTGATCCCCACACGCAAGAGCTTCACCCGTTTTCATACTTTCAAAAACATCATAATATTCCCTCCGCTGCGTTCTTTCACTATCTTCAGGTCAGACATTACATGCAGCAAACTTTTAGATCCACGCGGGTTACTGCACCTACAAGCTTCGAAAGGTTATGTCGGTATGCTACCACCACTAGGGGGCTTATCTCAGCCATTTATGCATTATTGCTATCCCCGGAGGGTTCCCCTCCGCCTGGGCATTGATACATGTTGAAGTGGGAGGCCTTACTGAATAAATCCATCCCTCTCTCATTGTGGCAGATTATTTGGTCGCAAGCAGCTAAAACCTCCATCTGCACTGCATATAAGGAAAACCAATATAAAATCCTTATGTTTTGGTACCACACCCCTGCCTTTCTGCATAGCTTCAATCCGGGTATTCCGTCGGATTGCTGGCGTTGTAGAAGTCAGAGAGGAGATCTGTTCCATATTTTCTGGAGCTGTTCACTGGTACAACAGTATTGGTTGGAAGTTAAGAACTTGGCATTGGCGGTGTTGCAGCAGGATATTCCCTTAGATCCTCTTCATTACCTCCTGAATGTTCCCCCTAGGTCTTTGGGGAAATCACCAGCTCGACTGTTTCGACACTTTCTCACAGCCGCTAAGACGTTGATAGCGTGGAAATGGAGACAGACAACCCCTCCCTCCCACATCGACCTAGTAACTAGAATTAGGGAAATACGTACAATGGAACATATGACGGCCTCTATTGACAATGAACTGGACAGGTTCAAAGTGGTGTGGGATCCGTGGGACAAGTATTGGATACAGGGATCTCAAGATTAGGCTGTAGGTGGAGCTCCGACTATCCCCCCCCCTCACACCCTTAAACCCCTGTGTTTTTTCCCAGATGTTTTGTCTGTCTATTGAAAGTTACTGTCTTACTATGTGAATTGCATGGCCCTTCATGCTGCTCTAAGTTATATGTATATTTTAGAAAAATTATCAATAAAAACACAGTTGAAACCAAAGGAGGAACAGGAAAGGCAGGTATAAATAGACAGAGGGCGGGAGCTAGCGCCGTCTGGCCAGGCTGCGATAGGCTCTCCCACTCCTAAGCCTGCCATCCTGAGTGGTGGAAGATGGAGTCAGTCTCAGAGACATAGAACCAGGTGCAGACTGATTACCCATGGGCGTATACACAGAAGTTGTGCCTGGCAGATCCTTTACACTGGCGCATGGCATGTATACCAGTTTTTCGCGCATTTAGCTTAGTAAATCTCCCCCAATGTATATTAACCCGCCCCTAAAAAAATATATATATAAACCACAGCAAACTTGTAAAAAAAAATAAAAAAAATTAAATAAGACAATTTTCACAATATTTTTTTATATTTTTTTTGCTTAGCAGCAATTTCAGGAATTCTTAGGTGAAAGGTAAAGTACGTACAGGTGGTAGAGGTGAAGTACATGATTAAGTATAGCCTGATTTATTATATGTCCCTTACCTTTCCCCTTCCCCTTCCTTTTGTACCCTTGGTTGAAAAAGTTTAAAATGTTCAATAATATTGGGAAAAAAAAGTACCAGTTTAAGGGTTAAAGGGGTTGTCCAGTCCCTAAAATTTGATGGCTTATCCTCAGGAATGGGAGAAGGCGGCTGCAATACCTGTGAATCGCTGCTACATCCATGTTGACGATTTACAGTGAGCAAGTAGAAATGAAGGGGAAGCAGCGCTCGTACGAGCGCTGCACCTTCTTCAAAACAACTGATTGGTGGGGATAGGCCATCAATTTTTAGGGACTGGAAAACCCCTTTAATGTCTTAGAGGCAGCCCTTCAGCTTATAATATCCAACTGACCTTAGATAAAAGAGGTTCATGATGCTATAGAAACCTTTCGGTACTGTAAAATAACTGAAAAAGGCCGTCTTACTGATACAAGGGCAGGTGATACATCAGTTCCCAACAGGATGCAGACCCCCACCGATCAAAACTTCTGATATGTCAAAAGTTTTTTGAAAGTTTAGTTACCCTTTAATGTTTAGGGTCTTAGAGCCAACCTCTTTTACAGACCTTTCTCACAATCTCCGTTTCATCAGGTGTAACTGTCCCAGATGCAGTTGCAGCGGTTCAGGGGTCAGCACTATAGCCTTGCAGCACTAGGGTCTGACCAAGGGCAAAGTCTGCATGAATTTTGTATGTTCTTCCCATGTTTGTGTGTTTTTTCTCCAACTTCCCCGCTTTTCTCCCACACTCCAAAAACTTACTGATAGGTTTAGTGACTACCTATAAAATTGGCCCAAGTGAGTTTATCTGAAAAGGGCAACCAGATTTTGAGTCCTATTGGAGACAGAGATTTATCTGCAGTTCGACCGTATATTGGGTACTCTCCATGGGACCGCAAACTAGGAATCTTATCGGCAAAGTCCATACCTACTTGCAAGGCTTGAGTGAGTGAGTCTAAGAAGAGCAACCAGATTGTTAAACCCTATCGGGGACAGAGATTTATGGGAGAACAATCTTTGTACAGCGCAGAATATGTTGGCAGCGCTTGACCCTTTTGAAAGGCCCACTAAAGGGTCCTACTATCACATAGCAAATTTGAAATTATTGTTAAGATACGAATAATTGCAATAGATCTTCACAATAATTGGCCTACAAAACTTAACTTCAGTAAATTCCACTTGACCATAACTTTTATAAACACCCATAAAGGGGTTTTCGCATCAGGGACATTTATGGCATATCCACAGGATATGTCATAAATGTCAGATAGATGCGGGTCCCTGCACCTATCTCTAGAACGGGGTCCCCTAAACCCGTTCTACCTCTCTGTGCTCCGGCTGACACGTGTGATTTCCAACCATGAAGAAGGAAACTGCGTAGCTCGCTTAGCTGCGCCGTTTCCGTAAGTCCCATAGAACTCAATGGTAGTTACGTAGCTCGCATGCTATTCTTCTTCCGTTACTGCCATGGGAGTTACGGAAACAGCGCAGCTCAGCGAGTTACGCTGTTTCCCTCTTCATGGTCGGAAATCAGACAAGTCAGCCGGAGCACAGAGAGCTAGAATTGGGTTAAGGGGGCCCCGTTCTAGAGATAGGTGCAAGTCCCAGAGGTGGGACACGCATCTATCTGACATTTATGACATATACTGTGGATATGTCATACACGTCCCTGATAGGAAAACCCCTTTAAGTTTTATTCAAAATAATGACGAACGTGTAAATTGCCCGTATGATGGCCGCATTTCTATGGGGCTATTCACATGGCCGTTTTTTAACGGACCGTGTGAAGGGCCCTTGAAAAAAATAGGACATGTCCTATTTATGTCAGTTTTCCAATAGACTCAAGTCTATGAGGGATCAGTGAAAACGGGTCCCGCATGGGTGCAAATCGGTTGTGAAAAACTGCCATATTTCACGGCTGATTTCATACACGTTCGTCTAAATAAAGTCAAAGACGTATCTCTCATAATCGCAAATCTTAATTTCTCATCCCAGGACCTGACCTCATTACATTCTATTTTCAAACTAATCAAAACTGTTTGGGCTTTGGACATATGACAAGATTGTTTGACCGTATTTTGATGGCACCCTCATGAAGAACGGACAATTGTTGGCCAAGTCATCTCATTCACCCTTCTAACAATACTGAAGAGCAATATTAGAGTGTAAGTTAAGAAGGCATGCTCATGGTTTCGATAGCGGAGAGCATGCTCTTTTATGACCCTGTGTAAGCGTACATATCCCCAAACCAGAGGCAAATCTCCAAAACTTTTCCAAGACATTAGGGAGAGTTGACAACCATGCATAAATTAATCCTGACCCTGTTCTCCGATGATCAGGTGATCTCATACAGCCAATAGCAATCTCTCTGGTAGTGAAGTGTTACTAGCCCTTTAATGCTTTCAATAGCTTCAATAGGCTACACTTCAGAGAGTAGCAAGGTCACATAGGTGATTTTTTTTATTTCATTTGCCAAGTTCACTGCCCTCCTGGACTGTGCAATTCCACTAAGCAAACAAAGGCCTCAGTAGTGGGACACGGACTCTTTGCAAATTTAGTTTAATCCATCTAAACTGCTAAATTAAACATATTGAGGGTTATGGCTATGGAAGCTCAGAGAGTATGACATTAAGGCAGTTATTTTATGGAGTGCCTTCTCCTTCCAACCACCATCCCTGCTGGGACCCCCCAGTGATCAGCTGTAATCTGTGGGGAAACCTTGCAGTAAGTGTTCAATTTCCCTACAGCGCCTCTTGAGGGAAAACTAAGCATTACACAGTGTCCATTCCTATCAATGTGTCTGTGTTATTCAGGACAGGACAAGTCCTCCAGAGCAAGAGACTCTCTTAACTGCTCTCTACTTTGGTCAAGAGATAAGGATCCCGAATAGAGAACCCCCCCATCTATTATCTCAGAATTCACTCATAGGGTATATGAAAATGGATTTTCTAAACTGGACACCCTTCTTTTGTAGTCCTTTTTTTCCAAGTTTTTGATTCTGGCTCCCGCAAAGCTTGCCCTGATCCCTGAATGACAGCTTTACCTAGTTATACAGTGATAGAGCCAATTCACTAAAGTCACTACAGATTCTAGGATGACAGTCCCTGCAGGAGGTGTTACGGCTGCCATACTGGTTGTCACTTAGCTCTCCTAGAAAAAGATATAACGGAGAATAGAACTTTAAAGAATGTATCTTTTTTTTTTTTTTAAGTACAGTATTTGTACTCCCAGAAATATATATTATGATTGTATCGTGCTATTCCCGATTGTTTATTCTGTTTTAATTTTTCCATGATAATTCCTATCACATTTTAAGGGAAACCTAGATTTATTTTGAGAGCCTTGTGTGCGTTTAAGGCTATGTTCACACGCTGAGTCAAAAACCTCTCAAAATACGGAGCTGTTTTCAAGGGAAAACAGCTGCTGGTTTTCAGACGTTTTCGAAGCCACTTGCGATTTTCACTGCATTTTTCACGGCCGTCTTTGGAGCTTTTTTCAATAGAGTCTATGAAAAACAACTCCAAAAACATCCCAAACATGTGTACTGCACTCCTTTTTTCGCGGCCGTTTTTTTACACAGACGTTTTTCAAAACGGCTGCGTAAAATAACGGCCCATCGGAACAGAACGCCGTATTTCCCATTGCAATCAATGGGCAGATGTTTGGAGGCGTTCTGCTTCCGTTTGTTCGGCTGTTTTTCAGCCATTTACGGCCGTGTGAACATACCCTTATTATGTGCGGAACGTGACTACTGTAATGCTTGTATCCTCTGTTATATTTGGATTAGGTCCAATTTTGCCTGTTTCTATGTTTGTGCAGACAGTAAGGGACTAGGTCTGAGTAAATACATTGTTTTGGAAAATGCTTGCGCTTTTCTATATGGAGTCAATGCCAAAGTCCAGTATCCCCCCCCCCCCCACACACACACTCGTTTTGCGGAAATGTTATGTTACTTATGTGACCTACTGTACAGAGGATGGGTGACCTAAGGGCCACGTCATATTGCAGGTTATCAGTCCCATATATTTACTATTTACAGCATTTGTCTATATATTGATGGCAATGTCCCACAATGGGCCCATGTCACAAAAGGCACAATCCGTATGTAGGGCGTAACCTCACCCATCCCTTCTAACGTGAAAGTGACCCATTGTTTAGATTTCTTTCCATGTCCAGGGATACCAACCTGTAGGCACAGGTTGCAGCCTCTGGTCGTATTACTAATGCGACCTGCTAGATGCTGGATTATAAAAAATTCTGGATTATCGGACAGTCAGAGTATATAAACTTGAATGGTAATGGTAGAGAAAATCCAGAAAGACAACCAAATGTTTATTTACCTCCTTATAAAATACAGGTTTAAAACTTAGATTTATATTCCATAGAAATTTTTTTAATTTGGAAATTTTGCAGTAAATGTAAGGGTATGTTCACACGGGCTATTTTCAGCCGTTTGTCAGGCCGTAAACGTCCCGAAAAACGGCAAAAAAATCGGAAGCAGAACGCCTACAAACATCTGCCCATTGATTTCAATGGGGAATACGGCGTTCTGTTCTGACGGGGCGTTTTTTTACACCTCGTTTTCCAAAAACGGCACGTAAAAATATGCACATGAAAAAGAAGTACATGTCACTTCTTGGACCGTTTTTGGAGCCGTTTTTCATTGATTATAGAAAAACAGCTCCAAAAACGGCCATAAAAAACGCCGTGAAAAACGCGAGTTGCTAAAGACAGTCTGAAATTCAGGAGCTGTTTTCCCTTGAAAACAGCTCCGTATTTTCAGAAGTTTTTTGCTAAGCGCCGCGAAAAACGGCGCGAAAATCGCGAGTGGCTTAAAAAAATGTCTGAAAATCAGGAGCCGTTTTCCCTTGAAAACAGCTCCGTATTTTCAGACGTTTTTGAGTTTGCGTGTGAACATACCCTTAAAGACAAGACTATTTTTGCATTTGGTTTCATCAGTCAATTTGTCAATTTTCTTCTCAAACTATTATAAAGAGATTTAGTAGTGACAAGAAATCCTGGCATCTGGTTAAAAGCAATGGGGGAGATTCATACAAACTGGTGCAGAGGAAAAATAGAGTTGTTGCTCATAGCAACCAATCAGATTGCTTCTTTTATTTTCAAATGAGCCTCTGAAAAATGAGAGCATAAACCTGATTGGTTGCTATGGGACTTTACACCAGTTTTGATAAATCTCTACTGTTGCATCCTGTGTAAAATTGACTACAGACAGAAAGTGGAGAGGTTGCCCATAGCAACCAATCAGATCACTTTAAAATGTGTAAGTTACACCAGTAAAATGAAACCTGATTGGCTGTTAAAGGGGTTACCTCATGAAGACAACCCGTTTACATATTTTCTGTTACTACATATGGACGTCATAGAAGGGGGTTCCCCACTAAGGACCATCCTTTATTAGCCAGAGCACAGAGACTCTTACTCTGTCGGACCAAGCGTTTACAATGGAGCCTTCTGTTAGAGGTATACGTCAGGTAACACTCCCAACGTATACATCCAACATAAGTCCTAAATTGAGGCATGCAAGACCCCATTCACACTGCGTCTTCCCTGTACGTTTGACGTAAAACTCCCGGCGTATGCGTCAAACGTACCTATAGGCTACCATTATACAGACAAAGGCCTAAAAGAGTGTTCTTTTAGCCTCCGTCGGCGGTATACAGTTCCTTTGCTAGGTAGAATGGCGCAGTAGACTGCGCTATTCTATTCACAGGCATCCATAAAAATATATATACTATATTTAACATGGTAGCCTATCGGATGCCACTGTATGGAATACATCCAAGGCTTCCGCGTAACGTATATGTCAATGGCTTTTCAATAGCTTTTTATGACGTATCTGTTAAACGGATGTCATTATGGCCTACGGGTGACGGTGCATTAAACAGATGCCTAAGGCTGACTTCACACTAAGGTCATAGGCATCGTTGGGAGCCTCCGTCGGCAAATCCATGATATCGGACGGAAAGAACAGCGCAGCATGCAGAGCTATTTTTCCGGTCAAAATGACGGACCCCACAACGGATCCGGCACCGCCATCATGGAATCTGTTAGAACAGAAATAATGACGGCGGTGCGAATAGAGCCTAACACTGGCATCCCTCACCCATAGGCTATAATAGGATCCGTTTAACAGATACGTCATGAAAAGGGATATGAAAGCTCACGATGTATACGTTAAACAGATGCCATTATAGTCTCCGGGTGACGGATGCCGCCGTTAGGTATCGGTCACAGCCTACATTTAACGTATAAGTTGGGCACTTTCCTGGGGGGGGGGGGGGGGTGTTAATAGTAGACCATTAAAAGCAGTGTGAAAAGACCCAAACATATTACAAAGTGTAAGCCATCTTGTACGTCTTCAATAAACTTTATTTACATAGTTTTGGAGAAGCCCTTTAAATAACCTGACGAAACAAGATTATAAATAACTATTCCGTTTCCTTTTATAATGCTTCCCTATGTTTTTACATTCCGTCATCATGGGGGATTTTGTTCAGCCACGTCCCTCGGATAATGTTTTTAAGTGTTTTTCTCTCTGTGGGTCTTTCATGTGTCTTCAATTTTCGTGAACTAGTGAAATTTCATTGGTGCATCAAAGCTACACACACCCATATGACATCAGCATTCAAGGCCGTATTGTTCAAGCTGCCGACCCCAGCAACTGTATGTGGTGATGACACAAGAGCTGCGATTCCCAGAACTGCGGGCAGGGTTCACCAAGGTGCAGAACACCTAGAGCAATACACAGAGCCGTCTCACGTCACTGCCGGTATGCGACACACGCAGGTGACCTGAGATAACAGCTCAGACACACATCGTACACTGTCCTGGATATAGGCATCGTACATCGTGACAACCTGTGTTTGGAATGCCACCTCATAAATAGGGGTGTATTCAAGCGGTTTGTCCCGTCCATTTTAGGTAAATAAGCACGTCAGCACAGTCGCCTACCCAAGGGCAGATGTTGTTATTTGGCCTAGCCATAGACAAAAATAACACAATCACACTTATTAGGGTATGTTCACACGCAGTAGCAAAATACGTCTGAAATTACGGAGCTGTTTTCGCCTGAAAACAGCACCTGATTTTCAGACGTTTTTGTAACTACTCGCGTTTTTCGCTGCGTATTTTACGGACGTTATTTGAGCTGTTTTTCAAAGGAGTCAATGAAAAACGGCTCCAAAAACGTCCCAAGAAGTGACATGCACTTCTTTGACGCAGGCGTCTTTTTACGCACCGTCTTTTGACAGCGACGCGTAAAATTACACCTCGTGGGAACAGAACACCTTAAATCCCATTGCAAGCAATGGGCATATGTTTGTAGGCGTAATGGAGACGTTTTTTCAGGCGTAATTCAAGGCGTAAAACGCCCGAATTATGTCTGAAAACAGTGCGTGTGAACATACCCATACACTTCCATCTATGCAGTCGATGATGTCCCAGCAATGTAAATGAAACATTGACGGATCCTACGATGCTCCATTATGATCAGTAGCGGTGGTAGTAATATACAGAACTGGCCAATCATTGTACCAGTTGGTGGTTCTTTTGGGGCCCAGACTTAAAGGGAACCTGTCACCAGCATTTCACCTATTAGGGTATGTTCACACGCTTAACAAAAAAAGTCTGAAAATACGGAGCTGTTTGAGCAACTCACGTTTTTTGCGGGGTTTTCGCTGAGTCTATGAGAAAACGGCTCCAAAAACGTCCCAAGAAGTGTCCTGCACTTCTTTTGACGAGCCGTCATTTTACGCGCCGTACTTTGACAGCGACGCGTAAAATGACAGCTCGTCTGCACAGAACATCGTAAGACCCATTGCAAGCAATGGGCAGATGTTTGCCGACACATTGGAGCCGTCTTTTCAGGCGTAAAACGCCTCCATTACGCCTGAAAAGAGGTCGTGTGAACCCAGCCTTAAACCTGCAATAGCTGGTGGAAGTGGGTGAAAACTCATTTTTATGTAACCCATAATTATCTTCTTAGCCGGCTCTGTACCTTTAGTATTCAGTTTTTTTAGTATTCGTGCCGTATGCTAATGAGCAAAAAAGTGTCATATCTTTATTCCTCAAGCTTTTCCGAGTTTACCCTGGCTCCTTACGTTTGATTGACTTGACAGCTCCTCGCCTCCCCCCAGCACACACGAAATCCCGCGCTTGCGCATCGATGTCCTGTTCTGGTGCATGCGTGCGCACAACGGGATATCATAGCGGCGCATGCGCAGTAACTAGATTTGAGGCCTGGACGAAGCACGGAAGTGTATTGGACCATACATGACAGGCGCACGCGTGCTATGTCAGACGAGATTTTCGGCATTCAGGGCAGGCCAGAAGAGGAACGAATGAGACTACCGGATTATTACCATAAAAGGCGCAAATTGTTTGCAGACCGTTATTTATGGTCAGAGGAGGAGTTTAGGAGAGGGGATAAAGGCAATGAACTTTTGACAGCGGCGGCCAGCTTGCAGAATTCAATAGGTGAAATGCTGGTGACAGGTTCCCTTTAACATAGTTTAAAGAGGCTCTGTCACCACATTATAAGTGCCCTTTCTCCTACATAATGTGATCGGCGCTGTAATGTAGATAACAGTGGTTTTTATTTTGAAAAACGATAATTTTTGACCAAGTTATAAACAATTTTAGATTTTTGCTTATTAGTTTCTTAATAAACAACTGGACGTTGTAACGAGAAGTGTATGACACTGACCAATCAGCATCATACACTTATTGTTCCAGCCCATTGTTAGTGTGATTGTGCAGTGAAAGAATCTGGGCTGGAACAATGAGAAGTGTATGACGCTGATTGGTTACTGATTGGTCAGCGTCATACACTCCTCTGTACAACGCCCAGTTGGTAAAAAGTAGAAACACGCCCAGTTGTCTATTAAGAAACTAATTAGCATAAATCTAAAATTGTTCATAACTTGGTCAAAAATTATCGGTTTTAAAAATAAAAACCACTGTTATCTACATTACAGCGCCGATCACATTATGTAGGAGATAGGGCGCTTATAATCTGGTGACAGAGTCTCTTTAAAACCCTTTTAGGCTCCATGCACACAACAGTATTTTTCATCAGTAATTACAGACCCATTCATTTCTATTGGCCACGGACACTTTTCATTATTTTTACAGATGGATGTCCGTGCTGAAAAAAAATTATAGAACCGGTCCTATTCTTGTCAGTAATTACGGCACGGACTCTCCCATAGAAGCCTATGGGAGCATCCGTAAATACGGATGGCTACGGATGTAATACCATTGGTATTTACGGAAGCGTTGCTAGGCAACATGTTGATGACATCATTTGTAACCTCCCTTTTTTGTACGGATACGTATATACAGATCAAATGCAGATGCAATACAGACACCCTTACGTAAATACGGATGAATTACGGATCCATGAAAATACGGCCGTGTGCATGGAGCCTTACACGGGACAATGATCATACGAATACTCATTCCTGATGATTGCTGCCTTGTTTACACAGGACAATTAGCCAATGAACGAGCAAACGCTTGTTCGCCGCCTGATCGCATCTTTTATGCGGCTAAAAAAATGGTTGCTTGTCAGCAGCACGTCTCATCATGTTAACAGGGGATGTGCTGCAAGCAAAATGTATGAGGACAAAGGATTGTAATAACGATGGTTCATCCCCATACATTCTGACTATTGCCCCATGTAAATGGAGCTAAATGTGCGCTGATCGATGCGCTAGTTCGTCGATCAGCGCTTGCAATTGGACAGAAAATCCGGGCTTGTGAAACCGCCATTAGGCAGGAGGCCTCTTCTCCTCTATGTGGCTGTAGCGATTGGTGCAGGAAGAAGAAGCTGGATATGATTGGCCTGACCATGTGTTTTGATGTAACCACCATTACACAGCTGCTGTGAGACATTGCTGGAACCGGGACAGGTAAGTCCTCATAGGCTGATGATGCAGTCATATTCCTTTCTATTTGCCCCCTACTTATTAGGGAAGAGTTAGTGGATTACCAAGTAGAGGAACAGATTTGGGGAGAGTATGACTGCAGGATCAGACTACACAGGGCTTGTTTGTAGTCTGTAACCATGGAGACACACGAGCTGCAAACACATATAACACTGTTATATGGGAACACAGCCCTGGCCTAACAAGGCCCCAGGGCTGTCCTGGATTAGGGCATACGTTGGGTATTTTCTATCATATGCCTGTGCATCTTATATATGTTTTCTAATGCATTCTAAAAATAATAAATGTTTAATAAAATAAATGAATGTTGAAAAAAAACACATACAGAATTGCAAATATTTAAAAAACCAAGGGACAGTTTTTATTAAATAAGTCATAAAACACATACACATTGGAATCCCATTAACAACTCCTACAAGAAAACATGGCAGAATGTTTTATTTTTTTTTGGAATTCTGATTAAAAAAAATAAATAAAAAATAGGCAAAAAAGAAGAAGAGCAGCAGCACTCACAACAGGAAAATTTGTGTTTGGGTGTCCAGCAAGTAGTCCTGATCCTTGGACTAAATAGAGTATTCCAAAGAAGATCTTGCAGCACTCCAGTAGACGGTAAAAAAAAAAAAAAAAAAAAAAGTAATTTTATTCAGTCAACATCGACAGTGCAACGTCTCAGTCCTGCATTAGGACTTTTCTCAAGCTTGAGAAAGGTCCCGTAGAGAGGACTGAAATCCAGCAACTGACGTGGGTTAATAAACCAAATTTTTTTTTTGCAAACTACATCCTGAATGCTGCGACCATTTAGTTGTTTGTGTATAATATATATATATATATATATATATATATATATAAATAGAACGCAAGCCTATATTTTCCTTTAGGACCCAAAAAGTCTACAACTCACTTAAAAAAAAAAAAAAAAAATTTAAAAAAAATTGTAGAATTTTTTTTTAAAATTAAATTAAAAGGGGTTATATTATATAGAGAACCCCGTTTCTTATGCCCTATTACAGCAGGTGGATGTCACAAAGTGGGGGTTGATCGCCATGGGTTAGAGAAGCTTGACTTCATGAAACAACCCCTTTAAGGGGTTAATACTGGAGTGGAAGCAATTATGCCAGGAGTCAGTGACCCTGCCAGAACATGGGAGGCTCAACACTGTCACCCACGGACTGCAGCCTCTGTTGCTAAACAACATATTCAACCACCGTCAAACAAAAAAGCCTGCGCATAAAACTTTTTTTTCCTTAGAGAAGGTCCCTTTAATAAATATAAAACAGAAAACTGGTTCTGAAAGTTTCCCTTTCATTGCCTGTCCAGCGCTTGTGGTACCTTTGCATCTGTCACGACAAAGATCAAGCACGCTAATAGCTGAACTCTATTATACACTTGTAAAACCAACCGGAGTTGGTGGAGACGGGTCAAGTTCCCCATAAAAAAAAAAATTATATTATATTTATTTATGGGCTACCTCCACCCACAATAAAAATTCTAGGTGTGGGTGTGGAGAATAACAGAATAAACAGACACGTTATCCCAATACACAGATTGCTCCTCAAAGTCCTTGTTAGTCATTATATATTAGACAATGGCATAGGTAGCAATTCCCTAATTTATGATTATGAGGGAGGAGAGATCCAACAATATAAAATTCAATTCTCCATTGTTGCCTATGATATAGATTCCAATAATAGAAGTTGGGAAATTGCTCTTCATGCAATTCCTTAATCTATTAGTGTAGACTCTGCATGGTGAGGCTTTATATTGGAGCTACAGCTTGACTAAATGTATAAGTAATTGCTTTAAGGGTTCTCCCATTATAACAAGTAATGGCATATTACTAGGAACTGCGGGGCTCTTACCACAGGGACCCCAGCGATCACTAGAATGATAGAGCCAATGCCCCTTGGGCATCTTCTTTGCCCAGCCCCTTACACTTTATGGAAGTACCTGTGCCCCACAATCAGAAAGGGATGGCATATCCTTTAAAGTTAGAGGCTTCAATAAAGTTGCGGCATTACCGTGACTCACGGATGCCATATGAGAAGTTTCCTCACAACTTTTTTTCCCCAAATTACATTTTTTCCTAAGAGTTGTGGTATGCCATGATTTTACAGTGAACCTCCCTAGTCTAAATAGCAATTCACTGATCTACTTAAAAGGGTCATTCCCTAAGATATTAATGGCAGATACATGTGATACGGCATCTATGTCTGACAGATGCAGGTCCCAGAGAATGAGGTCACAGGACCCCCATCCAGTCTTGAGAGGCGGCCGCCGGATCCAGCCGAAGAATCAAGGTGGCCAAGCAGGGGTGCGGCTCTCTCCATGGATTCCTATTGGCGTTACAGACGTAGCCAAGCTAGCTGTGACTAGTCCTAGCTCCTGATCTGACTCTTTTGTCTGATTGAGCCCAAAACGCGTCATGCAGCAATAAAGGACTGTCTATGTGTTTAGCTAAAGTAAATAAAGATCTTTCATGTAAAACTTCTCCATCCGCCACCTGACAGAGGAGCTCGAGATAACAGATTGCGATGGCGCTGCTACACTGTAACAGAATGTACATTAGCTCGTTGCACATATGGAACGTGTTGGGATGTTGTTGTCGTTTTCTGCAGCGGTCCCTCCCTGCGAGCCTCACATAGGGGTACGGGCCTGTGGCGTGATCAGCGTACACACCAGGGATAGGACAAAGTGTACAGCTTCCTGCTGTAAAAAAAATAATCCAGCTCCCAACAATCACATGGACGTTGCAACATTTTCATGACGAGCCGGAATTTTAAGTAAAAAATCTAAAAGACAAGATTCCAGAAAGGACCCAGATAAGACTTGTAAAGCATCAAACAACATATGGTTCTAATAATAAAAGGACAGGGCAACGAGTTACACTTAAAGGGGTTCTAAAATATTGTAATTTTTTTGCAATTGATCAGACTTTGTGATTCACGCTACGGATTTGCTTCCCTAGGACAGATCTTGGGGACTGCAGTTACATATGCTCCTGTGGACGTGGCTCCGTGTAATCCCAGGGGCTCCTGTAGCGGCGGTCAACTAGATCTGTGCTTAGGGGCCAAACTGCCACAGAGAATAAAATTACTCAGTGTGAGCGTCAAGTCATTTTTTTTACACTCAGAAAACCTCCTGATCGGGACTTAAAACAAATAACATTACACAACTAATATGGATATTAATAGGATTTCCCAATTTTTTGTAAATAAAGCTTAAAGTGTAACTAAACTTTCATAAAACTTTTGGACGTGACATAGCGACATGTCAGAAACACGGCCAAATATAGGACATGTCATGAGTTTTACGCAGCGCACATACACTGCGTGAAATTCACTGACACTCTGAACGGCCCCATTAAGTAACATAGGTCCCTGCGACGCGCGTAGCATGGACGTATTATACGTTCGTCTGCATAAGCCCTTAAATGGTGTAATAATCAATAAACAAATCCAGAGGCCAGTGTCAAATCACCATGGGTGGTAACGTGTAATAATGGGTGTGTGTATGTATCAAAGTGAACTATTGTGGTTGTCGTAGCGACAGTATGTAAACAAAACATAGTATGGCCTGGCAAGGATCAAAGTGTAAATTCAAATAAACATTATGGTACTAGTGGTAAATCAGTAGTGAACAATGTATAAGTATCCGCAAGCGATAAATACCTAATAGGCCATCTTGTCCAGGAGATCATATAAGCGAACTAGATACTCTGTGTATCCAGCGTGTGGCGCACTCGTCAGAAGCGCCATGACGTCACACGTGATGCCGAGGCCATGGTGTCGCATGCTTTATGACACAGCCGCGTCCCATGCATCAAAAGAAGGGTGTGACTGTAAGGCTGGATTCACACGAGCATGTTCGATCTGGAGGACGGAACGTATTTCGGCCGCAAGTCCCGAACGCTAGGAGTCCCTGCCTCGCTGCGAGAAAACTGTCCCGTACTGTAATCATGTTTTCAGTACAGGACAGTAGTTCCACGGAGACGCAGGGACTCCTAGCGTCGTACATAACTATGATACTAGGAGCCCGGCTCCCTGCACTGTGTTCGGTCCGGGACTTGCGGCCGAAATACGTTCCGTCCTTTACGGACCGAATATGCTCGTGTGAATCCAGCCTAAAGGGGAAAAACGTACGTCATGACGTCAGACACTATTTTGTATGTGACCATGGAAATGGATTTCCATGGATACGTTAAAAATAGCGTTGGATATAATTTTTTCCCCTTTACAGCCAGGTCCTCATTTTGATGCATGTGACGCTCCTGGGTCATCACGTATGACCTCATGGCGCTTCTGAGTGCGCCGGCGCCGCACGCTGGCTACACAGAGTATCTAGTTCGCTTATAATATCTCCCGGACAAGATAGTCTATTGGGTATTTATCGCTTGCGGATACTTATACATTGTTCACTACTGATTTACCACTAGTACCATAATGTTTATTTGTATTTACACATTTACACTTTGATCCTTGCCACGCCATACTATGTTTTGTTTACATACTGTCGCTACGACAACCACAATGGTTCACTTTGATACATACACACACCCATTGTTACACGTTACCACCCATGGTGATTTGACACTGGTCTCTGATCATTACACCATTTAATGATCGCTGCTATATTATCTTGCATCTAAAGTGATCGCCGGGGCGGCTGTTTTTTACAGAAGGGTTGTCAACTCTTTTAAGGCATTCCATACCAGTCATTTAGTTGACTTTTTTTCTATCTAAAAACATATATACATAAATAAAAACTGTAAAATGTAATTATAATAAAAAGTTCACCTTGGAGCTACATTAGGCCTTGTTCACATCTGTGTTAGTATTTTAGTTTTTCTGTTTCGTCATAGGAACAGTAAAACTAAAAGAACGGCATTGCCACATCAGTTACATGACAGACCAATGGCACCCGTCGGACCCCTTTTACTTTAACAAGGACCGTCAGGTTTCCAGGTGTCTGTCATTTTACCGGGAAAAAACAGCGCAGCTTGTTGCACTATACTTTTCGCCATTTTAGATGGAATCTGCTACAAAGGCTCTTAGCTAAGCCTCCAACACAGGTGTGAACAGAGCCTTACATATTATCTTAGGAAACTTCCTCATCAGCACTTCCCATATATTAGTCATATCAGCATCTCTGGCCTCACAAGCAGGAACAATAGTGTTATTTAGCAGGAAAGAGGTGGAGAAGTAATATTCTGATGTCTTGTCACTCTGATCACTCCACCTACGATATACAGGCTGCAATAAACAGCGCCTCCATAGAAGCAGAAGATTTTAAAACCCTGCCGCCACACTGCTGTATTATTAGCATGGCTCCTACTTGTAAATGTTATAATGATGGTAATAAAGTGAAGGTTCCCCTTTAAACAAGTCAGATGGTCATTGGTCGGTGTCAGTGTGTCGAGATCGCCATGGATATCCTAAAAGCGGAAGTCAACAATAGATCTAGATTCGATCTAGTGACTCGTGGGTCTCTCGGCACACAAGTTCCCACTCATGGCATCTTCTGTTATGTATAGGGGACCCTTCACTTGCTGAATGTGTCAACCTTCATAATTTTTTTAAAAACTGAATTATTTATGATCCATAGCGCACGCACGTCCCCGGACATCTCTATCCAACAAAACTGAGAATCCCATGTTCCGACGGTCCGCTCCGCTCACGGTGAGGAAAAGCGGAGGCCTCTTTTGGGTTGAATTCTTTTTATCCGCTCTCCAACGTGTCCGGATATATAGTCGGGATCATTGCTGTCATTATCTGTAGGACCAGAACAGACCCAGAACCAGTCGCTTGAATCTGGAAAAGTCTCACTTTGGGAAAGTTCAGAGTCGGCCCCTTGAGGAGTTAAAACTTCTTCAGGAGTTTTACCTTGTAGCAATTTTTGGTCTAGATACTGGTTGAGGATATTCGGAGGTAGTTTTGTTACGTGGACCCTTGGCTGGTACCTCCGTGACATCAACCCCCGAGATAAGGCATTACCTTGTCCTTCATATTTACCTCCAGACATATCACGTACGGACCTGTGTTCATGATTGGAAACTGGAAAATGGCTCAATGTCTGTGCTGTAACCTGTAGGTCAGTAGACGACTTGTGTCCGGTCACATCATGCCTTGTGTGCGGATCTGAACCACATTCCAGGTCTTCAGATTGCAAGGGATCTGGCGGAGAAAGGTTTTCACGATTACCTTTAGGAATTTGACTGCAGTCGAATCCAAATATCGCAAAACATGGTGGTTGGGCTTTATCCACTGCGTTTCGACCCTCAGGAGGACCATGGACCGGGTCTAGCGTCCTACTACCAGCAGGTTGCTGCACCGGGCCTTCGGCTTGTGATATACGACGTCCAGTGTCTTCACACAAATCAGGACTTTGTTTTTTCTGTGCGTAATTCCGCCGTTCTTCATACCGGGCTTTAACATGGTTAGTGTTTTGCTCTGGTTCATCAGCGGGTATTGGATTTGCTCTCTTTTTTTTCGCCATATTCATTTCCTTGGCATTATTGATACGAGGGACAGCTGAAACATCTAATACAAAAGAGGAAAAAAAAAACAAAAACATGTATATGGACAAGGGAGGGAATACACAATGATTTTACACCAGAGACTTTTTAAAAGGGCCGGTGGGCCCAGCCAACGGGCATCGAGAGCAGGATATTTCATGAATGCTCACTAGTATATTCATTGATCTACAAGGTGCCGCCAGTAAAAGCAATCTATTGTCTATGAGCATTAGATTGTTCCTCAAACCTAAAAAAAAATTGTGAGAACACTCCACAGATGTAATAAAGAAAAAACAACTTATATCTCTTTATGGGTAAGGCTGGGTTCACACGAGCATGTTACGGCCGTAAAGGACGGAACGTATTTCGGCCGCAAGTCCCGGACCGAACACACTGCAGGGAGCCGGGCTCCTAGCATCATAGTGATGTACGGACGCTAGGAGTCCCTGCCTCTCCGTGGAACTACTGTCCGGTACTGAAAACATGATTACAGTACGGGACAGTTGTCCTGCAGCGAGGCAGGGACTCCTGGCGTCGTACATAACTATGATGCTAGGAGCCCGGCTCCCTGTAGTGTGTTCGGTCCGGGACTTGCGGCCGAAATACGTTCCGTCCATTACGGACGTAACATGCTCGTGTGAACCCAGCCTAAGGCTCCATGGTGCGGCATTGACATGGCCACGATGCGACCTACAGCCCCGCTGGCACCATGTGCGACGTGGCCGTCAAGTTGCTAGTTAATGGCCACGCGTTGTTGCAGGTAAGACGGCTGTGTACCAGCAAAATCCTGCGGCTGTTAATGGATACACCCTTTATGGCCGCACGATTTTGCAGCAGTTTTACCCGCAACAATGGGCAGCCATTAACGTGTAGCTTGAGAGCCGCATCAAACAGGGTGCCGGCAGGGCTGTAGGACGCATCCCGGGCGCGTCAATGCTGCTCCATGGGGCCTTACCCTAAAGGGTTTGTCCAGTAAGGACAACCCCAATATCTATATGCTCTGTGTACCACATAGAGAGGAGTCCCCACCCACCCTGTTCAGGACCCTCTTCTATAAGCCAGAGTGGAGAGGAGCGGCTGCCAAGATCAGTTCTTGCTCTGGATTACTTGGAGCTACCATGTGTTACATGTTCATTTTAATGAGTGTTGTTTAAGGCTCTGTTCACATCGGCTTGGCTCAGTTAGCGCCCTCCGTTGCAGATACGGTCATTGGGTCTCGTCCAACACGGTTAGTGTTATTTTCCATCATGGAAATACTAGCGCAGATGTGAACAGAGTCTAATATTACGTTCCCGTACATTATAGTTGATAGTCATGTCAACATATGATGGCACAGAGAGCAGCATACATCACCAACTAGAATTATTATGAAAGAGGATGAGAGTAGTAGTTTTGATAAGCTACACATTGAACTACTTTTGCCCTTTAAAGAAGCATTCACATAATGTAATGTCAAAATTCAAATTTTTATTACATAAATATGAACAGGTAAATCTACAACACAAGGCAGTAAAAGTCTAAAATCCATAAATACAAAACAGAATCTTTAAAATAACAAATAATAGAAATGTCTTAATGAGAGCATAAAACGACACCTCTTAGAGGTAATAGGACAGGACAGCCGATAAGGGGCCATGGAGAAGTCCTCACGAGCTGAACTTTAACTTACTCAGTCTTGAACTGGGGTGGGTGGGGGTGCCGGAGCGATGGTCTTCCCCTACGACGCGCGGGTCTGTGATTTGTGGAACCTGAGACACAACAAATAACAGAAACTGAAATATTCACAGAATCATCATCCGTATGACATCATCCAAGTGCCACTCAACGTCTACTCGGATGGCACCAATGTCAGCAACAGAGGCCGCCATTACCGCTCCCACAAAGATTATTACCCAGCTTTCCAAAGGCCCTGAACAGCAAATCTACCAGATATAGGAGCAAGTGATAACAGGCAAAGTTGCCATTCAGGCCACTAGGACAGCTGGATACAATCCTTATGAGAGCTGTAATAGCAGCGATGTTGTCTGACATCCAGCTTTTCCAGTAATAGATATAACTCAGCAATGGCAAATCAGAACTGGACAGTGGAGGGCGACTTAAAAACGTATATATTCCTTGCACCTCGAAACCCCCCGATCCTGATCACTGGCGTCTGTTACCTGGTGGTTGAATACAGTCTGCAGTCGGCACAAGAATTCCCACAGAAGCTTCTCGAGAGCGGCCATAAACGTGTCCCCGTATTCTAGATGCAGCGTATTCTGTAAAAGAAAGGGATACATTTTTATTTGCGCCAAATCTATAGCGAATTGTTTCTAAAAAAAAAATTTGTATCTTTGGATGTGAGCATATACATAACAGTGCAGTACATTTCTTTGCCTGTAGGTGGCAATAGCATTTTCCTTAAAGGACTAAGGCCTTGTTCACACGGCGCTCCAAAAAAAGTCATGTAAACTTGCAAAAAACTCCAGCGTTTTTGCCTCGTTTTCGGCGCGTAATTAGGACTACCAGTGACTATGGGAATTAGGCGCATTTTACGCGCCAAGAATTGACCTAATGCTTCTATTACACTACGCGTTTTTTTACACACGCGAGCGTAAAAAAAACAAAACGCGTTGTATGCATTACAATGCGTTTTCCCATTGTTGTGTTTTTCGGCGCATAAAACTCAGCAAAAACACATAGAATACCTGGCCTGTGAACAAGGCCTAAGGGCTCGTTCACATCTGCGTTTCGGAGTACCGTTATCCTGCTCTGTCATAGGAACAGAACCACGAGAATACCGGATGTTCTGGAGTTGTTGCATGAAGAAAACCCACAGCGCTCCAATTACTGTAATGGGTTCTGTCGGGTCTCAGTCCTGCAACCAATCTAATCACTGCTTTCATTTTCAGACCTGCGAAAAGCTTAAATCTGATTGGTTGCTATGGGTAATGGCTACAACCCTGTATCGTGGCACGCGGGAGATGTGGCTGTGTAACCTTACACTCTACCTTTTATGTTGGCAAATTACAACCATTATAGTGCAGAGAGGAGAGAATATATAGTAGGACGTTGGTACTTCAGTCTTACCTTTACATAATTCTGCCGAAATTTTTCATCCCGGATCATGCGGAGGATCAACTTCCGAAAATGTATTTTACACTGCCGGACCTTAAAAACCTCACGTTGGGCCTGAAAAAAGCAACAGAAGGAGATAAAACGGCAATCCACTATGTGGTGGTAGAAATACGCCAACCAGAGACACAGAAACTCGGGCCCTTCATATACAGCAGGTGGGGAAAGCTCATGGACCCAGGGCCAGGTTATAGGAAGGGCGCATGATGCACATTCCCAAGGGCCTTCACTGCCTTTGAGACCTAGGGGGCCTCTACCATCCACCCCCATGATGGCCATTCAGTGATCCGATCCAGCCGTGGAGAGGTGGCGACACATGCACGCGACTCCCTCCTGAAGTCTAAGGGAGTTGCTGGCCCGGCTGCCTCCATAACTCCCATAGACTTCAGTGGAGAGACCGGCCACCTCACCTAAATGTGGCAGTGATAGGGGTCAGACTGGGTCCTAAAGGTGGGATGGGGACACCCAATACATTTTTTGCCCAGGGCCCTTGAATTTATAGCCATGACCACCAGGTTTGCCATCAGTTTTGGTAACCAATCTTGGGCTTCGTTCACATCTGCGCTAGGGCTCCGTTCCGTCTGAGTTTTCCGTCAGAAAGGAGCCCTGACTGACACAAATGGAAGGCATAGGTTTCCGTTTCCATCACCATTGATTTCAATGGTGACGAATCCGGTGCCAATAGTGTTCGGTTGTCTCCGTTGTGCAAGGGTTCCGTCGTTTTGACGGAATGAATAGCGTAGTCGTAGAAAATGCTGTTGCGCGTTTTCCATTTGTATTTTAATTCGATTTTGTGTAGAAAAATCACTGAAAAACAGATGCAGGTCGTGTCTTCAGAGAATGTGCTGACTCATTGGAGATCTGTTTGGGAACATAGGGGAGGTGTGTGTTTTCGGAGGAAGGCAGCGGGAGGGAAGAGCGCTGCTGGTAAAATATACGGTGCCTGTCAGTCGACCAGGCAGCGCTCCGTGATAATCAGGAAAATAAAAAAGCAAGCAGCGCCACCTACTGGTATTTAGAATATTTGCATTGGCTAGATAATAAAGCAAGTACAGAAAATGCAATGTATTATTAATCTTCATAGTATCAATGAATCAAGATTGGTGAAGTATCTGGTGAGGCTTTTAGGAATCCCTTTATCACCAATCCACAGGATAGTTGATAAATGTTTGATCTCGGGACCCCGACCGATCACTAGAACGCGGATTTCAAGACCCCTGTTCATCCTCACTGCACGACCGCAGTGAGGAGGACATTGAACGGAGTGTCGGTCGAGCATGCGCTGTACTGCTTCACGGTCTACGGGACTGATGGAGAACGCCAAGTACATCGCTCGGCTGCTTTGGTCAGCCCCATAGACATTGAATTGAACGGCAGGGTGAATGCTCGACCATCACTCTATTCAAGCGCCTACTCATTGTGTGAGGGGGGGGGGGGGCAGTAAGCAGGAACGGCTTCTAGTGATCTGTGGGGGTCCCAGTAGTGGGTCCCCAGAGAACAGACATTTATCAACTTTCCTGTGTATAGGTGATAAATGTAAATTGTAAGAACTCCCCTTTAAATACAATTGTGACAACCCTTACCGCTGCTGAATCGTCGGGAAAAACAGGAGGAAAGTGACAGTTCAGTGCTGTGAGAATGTCCAGTAGGGGTTTCTTTTCTTCAATCATGAGTAGTAGGATCTGTATATATAAAAAAAAATAAAAAAAATAAGGGGACATATTAACCCCTTAAGAACACGGACAAATTTGGCCTCGAAGACCGAACAATTTTTTGATGTTTTTCCTCTTTGCATCCCGGAGCTCATAACTTTTTTAGTTTTTGTTTGATGTGGCTGTATGATACTTTCTTTTGTCATTTTTTGGTATATTTACATTATTGTTTCATTTATATACATTTTTATTTTTGCAAAAATGCAGAAAAAAATAAATAAAAATGACAATTTTTTCTTTACAGCATACACCGATCATCATAACTGGAGCTATTCATTTGTTGTGGAGATTGTCACGGTCGTGGTGATACCAAATATTTTAGTTTATTTATTTTTTGTAAATGTGCATTTGTGTGTATTTTTTTGTACTGATTTTTTAAAATGTAACATTACTTTTTGATTTTTTTAATCCCATAGGGGGATTTTTCATTTAGATTTTTTTTAACTTTAGTGTACTGGCATATATCCATATACGGATAGTACACAGGCAGTTGTTAGGGCATACCCAAGCATGCCCCAACAACAGGAAATATGGTCAGACAGCCCTGGGGTCCTTCATGAACCCTGGGCTGTCTGGCCATAAAAGGATGTCCATCAATCACTTCATAGGGATTCCCTGTGACGCGATCAAAGGGTGATTCTCTTTTCTGATTTTCCCTTTGAATGCCGCGATCAGCTTTGATCGTTGCATTTAAGGGGTTAATGGCGAAGAAAAGAGGTTTCTCTTCCATTACAGCAGGGCTGCGGATGTGTATTAGGGTGTTGGCCCGGTCCTGATCGTGCGCGAACACACTTGTTGTGCCTGCGCGATCAGCATGACGTCTATGCTCGTCATGATAATAATAATCTTTATTTCTATAGCGCCAACATATTCCGCAGCCCTTTACTATTTAGTGGGTTCATGTACAGACAATATTGGACATTACATAGTGACAAAACTAATATACAGTTCAAACAAGAGGAGTGAGGATCCTGCTCGCAAGAGCTTACAATCTATGAGGACATAAGGGAGACACAAAATGTAAAGAAGTGTTTGTTCAGTACAATGGTCCGGCCATTTTTATACACATGGGGCAGTAACATAAAGCTGCATGAGCCGCTCACCATTTTTTAAACCAAAAAAAAGAGATCTTGATATCATGCAATTATTTTGTCAAAATACAATTAAATTTTTATTTAAATACATCAATACAAAAATAACCCCCCTCCCAAATATATACTATAGACATAAAAAAAAATGTAAAAGAAAGTCAGATGACCTCAAATATGATGTCATAAATCATGAATGGTATAGACTCCTCATGAAATGCAAATACACCTCAGGTGAAGTGAATAACATATATATTCTCATAGAGCACGATCAACATGGCAATTGAAATCACAGTGCAGTAAATTTATTTAAACAACATGACCATGCTGGTAATGAGCCGCTCACCAGCCTGTATCTGTGTATGACGGACATGAAGTGCATTAGGGTGCGAGGTGTGTGGGGGATACTGATGAATGAGGGGTTCAAGATCTCATGACTAATGTAAAAGGAGGGCCATGGAAAGGAGTCATATTAGGGAATGATATTGGCTTGTCTAAAAAGATGTGTTTTTAGGGCACGTTTAAAACTGTGGATGTTAGGAAATAATCTGATCGTCTGGGCTAGCACATTCCAGAGGACGGGTGCAGCACGAGAAGAACCTTAGAGACGGGAGTGGGAGGTTTGGATTATGGAGGATTTTAATCTAAGGTCGTTGGCAGAATGTAGAGCGTAGGTAGATTGGTAGACAGAGAAGAGGGAGGTGATGTAAGGAGGTGCAGCACTGTGGAGAGCTTTGTGGGGGAGAGTAATAAGTTTGAATTTAATTCTGAAGGTTATGGGCAACCACTGTAGTGACAGGCACAGGGTAGAGGCGTTGGTGTAGCGGTCCACTGTAGTGACTGGCACAGGGTAGAGGTGTTGGTGTAGCGGTCCACTGTAGTGACTGGCACAGGGTAGAGGCGTTGGTGTAGCGGTCCACTGTAGTGACTGGCACAGGGTAGAGGCGTTGGTGTAGCGGTCCACTGTAGTGACTGGCACAGGGTAGAGGTGTTGGTGTAGCGGTCCACTGTAGTGACTGGCACAGGGTAGAGGTGTTGGTGTAGCGGTCCACTGTAGTGACAGGCACAGAGTAGAGGCGTTGGTGTAGCGGTCCACTGTAGTGACAGGCACAGGGTAGAGGCGTTGGTGTAGCGGTTGGTCAGAAAGATGAGCCTGGCTGCTGCATTGAGGATAGATTGGAGAGGGGAGAGTTTAGTGAGGGGAAGACTGACTAGTAATGAGTTACAGGAGTCCAGACGAGAGGGAATCCAAGCGACAATGAGAGTTTGGGCTGTTTCCTCCGTAAGAAAAGGGCGGATTCTGGAGATATTTTTGAGGTGAAAATGACAGGAGTGTGTAAGTGATGGAAGTGAGTGAAAACTAACCCCCAGACAGCGGGCATGCTGCCCAGGAGTTATGGTAGTACCACACACGGAGATGGAGACATCGGGTTTAGGGAGGTTAGTAGATGGTGGGAACACAAGGAGCTCAGTTTTAGAAAGATTCAGTTTCAGATAGAGAGAGGACATGATGGTAGAGACAGCGGACAGACAATCACTGGTGTTTTGTATTAGAGCAGGGGTGATGTCACGGGAAGAGGCATATAATTGGGTGTCATCAGCGTAGAGATGGTACTGGAAGCCAAATCTGCTGATGGTGTGTCCAATAGGGGCTGTGTAGAGAGAAAAGAGGAGCGGACCTAGGACTGATCCCTGAGGAACCCTGATAGCAAGAGGAGAAGAAGTAGAACTGGCAAATTACACACGGAACGAGCGGTCAAAGAGATAGGAGGAAAACCAAGAGAGAGCAGAGTCTTTAACCCCTTCCCGCTTTGGCCACTTTTGACCTTCCCGAGAGCCTCATTTTTCAAATCTGCCACGTGTTAGTTTATGTGGTAATAACTTCGGACATTGTGTCACTTTAAACTATATTTCTAGCCTCCTCCGTTTTGCGGGTTTCTCAGCTGAGACTATAGAGAGAATAATAATCAGTGTCCCGCAGCATGCAGAAATGGTATGGTCTTTAGCTGCACACGTGATGCTGTACTGAAGCTTCATGGGATTGATAGCAAAGCAGAGAGGAAGAGAAAGCTGGAGAAATCTAAGAATCTAGATGGAGGCTTTTTTAAAGCTCAGACAAGGCAGCAGTTCAAAAAATAAATACAGTATACATAAAAGAAGTGTAGAGTGTGGTATACAGCCAGGTGGGGAAAGCAGTTGCCATTGGAGGTCTTCTTTAAGCAATTTCCTAATATGTTCTGCAAAGTACCTATAAAGTGGAGCTGCACTGTAATAGCTTTAGGAGCTCACCTTCCCCCTCAGACCGGTGCTGAGCTTAGCATGGTGCCTGTAGCGGAGCAGACCTGGAACCTGTTCGTGAGTTAATTCCACAAATTCTAGAATTCTTCCAAAGTTCTGAACATCCCTCTTCTTCATCACCAGCCAGACAGCCTTGATCAGCACAGGAAGGGATGATCTTGTGTCCACCTGGGGCCCTACAAGTTAAGAATGGAAAACACCAGATCAGCGAGACGCCGCTGTTCTTCAAAACTCCAGCATTATTAAGCCTAATGCACACAACCGTAGTGGTTTTGCGGGCCGCAAATCCACGGATCCGTTGCGGTCCATTTGTCTGCAAAAAACCTTCTATTGTGCATCCATGTGCCATCAGGATTCACGGAACCGCAAAAAAAAATAATTTATGTCACCAGTTTGTGAAGCCGCAAATCCAGACCGTAGAATCACTTCTTCTGAGTTTTTGCGGCTCCCACATGGATCCATGCAAATCACGGTCGTGTGAATGGCTCCATATAAATGAATGGGCTCGTGTGCGATCCGCAACTTAAAAAAAACATGGTCATGTGCACGAGGCCTTAGGATTTGCTACCGTATATACGTGAATACAGATCTTACATCAATTACAAAATCAATACAGAACATAGGGGAACCCACACATGTAGCAGAGTTGCTACATGTGGTACCTGCAGATTTCAACTGTTCTAGACTCAAAAGGGAGCAGGTAATTTTCAAGACCTCTGCTTGCTATAAGTGAAAATAAACAGTCTCGCTTACTCTCAGAGCCTGAATGCTCGTACAGACCTAATCCTTCTTCATTGCATCTGGTATTTACAATGTAAAGCAGCGCTCCCAAACCAGTTGAGCACCATAGACGACAGAGTAGCACTGAAACTTGGCACCAGAGCCAAAACTATATGACGGGTACATGACGCGGAGCTAGGAACCATTCTTGGCACCTGTCGCTATAACCAGCACTGTAACACCAGTATCCTATATCACTGCAACATTGCAAAATCCCACTAAAATATTCCATTTTGGTTGTATAATTTAGCCATATTTGCAGGGATGGGGTGTATAGACAAAAATACCTAATAGATGCGGGTCCCACCTCTGACACCCTCACCTAATCAGGAGAACCGGGATCCGATGGCCATAGAATTCAATGAAGAGATAGCTGGGGGAAGGGGATCCCCTACAATTCTCCCTTCCCCCCTAGTCTATAGAGGTTCCCCCACATATCTCCCTTCCCCCAGTCTATAGAGGTTCCCCCACATACCTCCCTGCCACCAGTCTATAGAGGATCCCCCACATACCTCCCTGCCACCAGTCTATAGAGGTTTCCCCCCCCCATATCACCCTTCCCCCATCCTATAGAGGTTCCTCCACATATCTCCCTTCCCCCAGTCTATAGAGGTTCCCCCTCATACCTCCCTGCCCCCAGTCTATAGAGGATCCCCCACATACCTCCCTGCCCCCAGTCTATAGAGGTTCCCCCACATACCTCCCTGCCCCCAGTCTATAGAGGTTCCCCCACATACCTCCCTGCCCCCAGTCTATAGAGGTTCCCCCACATACCTCCCTGCCCCCAGTCTATAGAGGTTCCCCCACATACCTCCCTGCCCCCAGTCTATAGAGGTTCCCCCACATACCTCCCTGCCCCCAGTCTATAGAGGATCCCCCACATACCTCCCAGCCCCCAGTCTATAGAGGTTCCCCCAAATAACACCCTTTCCCAATTCTATAGAGGATCCCCCACATATCACCCTTTCCCCATTCAATAGAGGATCCCCAACATACCTCCCTTTCCCCATTCTATAGAGGATCCCCCACATACCTCCCTGCCCCCAGTCTATAGAGGATCCCCCACATACCTCCCTGCCCCCAGTCTACAGAGGATCCCCCACATATCACCCTTTCCCCATTCTATAGAGGATCCCCCACATATCACCCTTTCCCCAGTCTATAGAGGATCCCCCACATATCACCCTTTCCCCATTCTATAGAGGATCCCCAACATACCTCCCTTTCCCCATTCTATAGAGGATCCCCAACATACCTCCCTGCCCCCAGTCTATAGAGGATCCCCCACATACCTCCCTGCCCCCAGTCTATAGAGGATCCCCCACATACCTCCCTGCCCCCAGTCTACAGAGGATCCCCCACATACCTCCCTGCCCCCAGTCTACAGAGGATCCCCCACATACCTCCCTGCCCCCAGTCTATTGAGGTTCCCCCTCATACCTCCCTGCCCCCAGTCTATAGAGGTTCCCCCACATACCACGCTGCCCCCAGTCTATAGAGGATCCCCCACATACCTCCCTGCTCTTAGTCTATGGAGGGTCACCCACATGACCCGGTAATACTCACCTGATGTTACTGAACTTTGCCCGCTCATCTCCACGACCTCCTCCTGTACATGTCCAAACTCATCTCCACACACGCACCAATCACAGAGCAGTTAGTGCCTCACAACCAACCACAGCACGACCAGTAACCTCCGACCAATCACAGCAAAGCCTTCATTTCCTGCCCAATCACTTTTCAGTCGGCTTTATCAATCTGTCCAATCAACTGAAGGTATCTGTGTGCGCGTTCCCTGTGCGTTCCAGACGTCAGCGGAGCGCATTCTTTTGCGTTCCAGGAGTGTGGCGGCGCGCAATGAGCGGCTCGCCTAGACCACACAGGTGTGTTGCCGCGTCGTGGACGCGCTTTCGGGTCTGAGTTTCTGTTCCGGTTGTTTTTTTTTTTTCCTTACACAAACGATAAGAAGAATTTGGGTGAGTAAATAAACAAATACGGGAATAATATAAAAGTGAGAGGCAGCAGCGGAGTTCTGAGAACTCGGCTCATTGCAACAGGAGTGCAGCTCAGGGTCAGGTGCATGCACAAAAGGATATTATTGGGGGCTTGTGGGGAGTAGATAATGCAAGTGACCCCAAAATGTAACTGAATTATTCTGAAGTTGTTTTTGACAATATGACTAATTATTAATGAGTTGGTGTAAATTTGACATTAATGGGACACGCCTAAAATTTTAGCGGTCGCTACGGTTACGATTGTAGCGATTACCAAAATTAATATAAAGTCCCCACATCGATTGTATCAGATCACGATTTATGTGTATCATTGTACAATGAAAAGTATTTTAACTTTATAATCTGCTTTGTAGTTAAATTCCTCCCTATTTTTAAAATCTCTGCTTGCTGTCAGTTTTGTCATCTTTATCATATACAAGTGAGAGTTCTGAAACACTGTAACGAGACATGCACCTGTTTTGGTTGGATGTATCCAGGATGACTTTTCAGGATATTTCCATTCACTGACATCAAGTTTGGAAATATTGAGAAATTGAAACACAAGTATAGTAGATAGTTGCAGAACGTTTAAATATGCAATTACACTGATTTACAAAAATCTGGAACATCCCTTTAACATAAGGGTATGTTCACACGCACTAATTACGGACGTAATTCGGGCGTTTTTTCCCCAGAATTACGTCCGAAAATAGCGCCTCAATAGCGTTGACAAACATCTGCCCATTGAAAGCAATGGCCAGATGTTTGTCTGTTCACACGAGGCGTATATTTACGCGCCGCTGTCAAATGACGGCGCGTAAATAGACGCCCGCGTCAAAGAAGTGACCTGTCACTTCTTTGGGCGTAATTGGAGCCGTTACTCATTGACTCCAATGAATAGCAGCGCCAATTACGTCCGTAATGGATGCGGCGTTCAAGCGCCTGCACATGCCGTTACGGCTGAAATTACGGGGATGTTTTCAGGCGGAAACATCCCCGTAATTTCAGCCGATACGGACGCCCTCGTGTGAACATACCCTTAACCACATGGGAGATTTTTCTTCTTCATTGTTCATGTTTTAGTTATTGATATGTTTTATATATTTATTTTGGTGGTGTTTTTTTTCTCAGTTGTTGTTTAGTTTTTAAAAATATTTCCATACCTGGTTGTGGTACTGCACTTGGGGGCTAGGGGAGAGCAAACTGGACAAAAGTGATTGACAGCTCTGCCTTTGTAAGATGTTCTACAGCAGCTGAAGGTTCTTTTGGCAATATGAGTATTTTAGTGTTGATGCTGCAAATATCACACGTACAACATCTGTATAGATTGTAATCCAGTTTAGGCATCGTTCACATCTGCGTCAGGGCTCCGTTCCGACGTAGCGTTCCGTCAGAATGGAGCCCTGACTGAAACAAACGGAAACCATAGGTTTGCGTCACCTTTGATTTCAATGGTGACTGATCCAATGCCAATGCTTTCTGTTTGTCTACTTTGCGCAAGGGTTCCGTCATTTTGACGGAATCAATATGTTTTCCGTTTGTTTCAGTCAGGGCTCCTTTCTGTTGGAACGGAGCCCTGACGCAGAAGTGAATGAAGCCTTAGGGGTATGTTCACACGTCCTATTTTCAGCCATTTTTCGGGCCATAAACACCCCGAAAAACGGCTAAAAATATGGAGGCTGAACGCCTCCAAACATCTGTCCATTAATTTCAATAGGAAAAACGGTGACTCATTTCGACAGGGTGTTTTTTTTACGCAGCCGGTTGAAAAAAACAGCTCGTAAAAAGAAGTGCATGTCACTTCTTGAGCAGTTTTGGAGACGTTTTTCATTGGGTCAATAGAAAAACAGGTACAAAAACAGCTGAAAAAACGCCTGATGCATAAAAAATTTCTGAAAATCAGAGGCTGTTTTCCCTTGAAAACAGCTCCGTATGAACATGCCCTGACATATAAAGTAGGGGCATCCATAAAATATATTTACACAAGGAACCCTAGTAGGGACCTTACACTGCGTATGTATACCATGACAGGGAAATTACTATTAAGGCCTCATGCACACGACCGTAATTTTTATCCGCAACTACAGATCCGTAATTTGACCCCTTCCCATATATTTACGGGTAAGTGTCCAGGCCGTAGAAATCACCCCCAAAAAATAGGACATGTCCAATATTTTGCATTTACTGACTGTGGTCCCATACTTATTACTGTGAGCGCGGTCCATAAATACTGCACGGACGTGTGCATGGAGCCTTATCCAGGACCAAATAATCCAAAAACCTCTGATAATCTGAAACAGAAGAACATCGATAATCTTGAATTGCATGAAGAAGCAGAAGATTGAACTAAATATTCGATTATTTTCTGTTACCGTCACATCGTTTAGAATATCTGATAATACAGCGATCTATAGTATTATTACTTCTGTTATTATTTATCTGTGTTTGATACATTGTTGTATACATATAATATATCATCTCCGCTTGTTATAAATCCGTAAATTCAGATTTAGTTTGCATATGGAAATTTATACAGATTACTAATCTCAGTCTGGACTGGGTATTACTAGTGGTTCTTGTTTCAGCTTGAATGTTTATGTTGGAAGAGATTTCGTGACAGATAGAAGGTGTCGCATGGGGACGGCCCCCTTCACATCGCGTTGTTGCCTTCCGTCGGTGGTTTACGTCAGGACTCCCAATGCCCCCTGACTGAAGGCTGCAACGTATCCCACTGTATATGCATGCAGTGGGATGCGTCGCCTGAAAACTCAGACCCCCTCGCAGAGCGCCAACCCCTTTTAAATTTATTAGGGATATGATTTTAATAGGGAAATACTCTTTGATGGCAATTTGAAAGAGACCCCTGATCTACATTCTTTTCTATAGTCTTTGTATCATTTTTAGTATGATTTTATATATATTTCCTAAAAAATGTGCAAGTTAGGCTTAAATGGCATTAATTTGTATAATGTCTTTACTTTAGGTCTGAGAATGGTAGATCCTGGTCCCTATCCGAGTGATGGGGAGAGTCGAGCACCCAGGAAACACAAATACGAGCAGCGCAGCAGTCGTACTAATACACGCGACAGTCATTCCGACGTTCAGAATGGATATAACAGTGACAGGACTCCTAGTAGGAGCCACCACAAGCATAGCCAGCATCAGCCTCATGATAGAGAAGACCATAATGGAGACAGGAGGCAAAACAGGCATCGGGAAGACAGGAGTCGGGGCCAGTATCAAGAAAGGGAGAAGCACTCTGGGGACAAAGAGCAGAAAAGGAGTAAGGACGGGTATAAGGAGCGGGACAAGCACTACGATGATAGGGGACAAAGCAGATATGACGCAGATAGGAGCCGGAATCGATATGAGGAAAGAGACGGTTATTCCAAAGAGAGCAGTCAGAGCGGATATGAGGAAAGAGACAATCGCCACAAAGAGACGAGCCGTAATCGGTTCGATGAGCGGGAAAGACATCAAGAACGTTACGTGCAAAGTATAGACCGACATGGACTCTCAATGAACAAAAAAGAGGCAGAACATTACTACCCGCCCGAGAGGTGAGTCCCCTGCCTATCATAGTAGTTATATTCTTGTATATAGGGGCAGTATTATAATAGTTATATTCTTGTATATAGGGGCAGTATTATAGTAGTTATATTCTTGTATATAGGAGCAGTATTATAGTAGTTATATTCTTGTATATAGGGGCAGTATTATAGTAGTTATAATCTTGTATATAGGGGGCAGTATTATAGTAGTTATATTCTTGTATATAGGGGCAGTATTATAGTAGTTATATTCTTGTATATAGGGGCAGTATTATAGTAGTTATATTCTTGTATATAGAGGGCAGTATTATAGTAGTTATATTCTTGTATATAGGATCAGTATTATAGTAGTTATATTCTTGTATATAGGGGGCAGTATTATAGTAGTTATATTCTTGTATATAGGAGCAGTATTATAGTAGTTATACTCTTGTATATAGGGGGCAGTATTATAGTAGTTATATTCTTGTATATAGGGGCAGTTTTATAGTAGTTATATTCTTATATATAGGGGCAGTATTATAGTAGTTATATTCTTGTATATAGGGGGCAGTATTATAGTAGTTATATTCTTGTATATAGGAGGCAGTATTATAGTAGTTATATTCTTGTATATAGGGGCAGTATTATAGTAGTTATATTCTTGTATATAGGGGCAGTATTATAGTAGTTATATTCTTGTATATAGGATCAGTATTATAGTAGTTATATTCTTGTATATAGGGGGCAGTATTATAGTAGTTATATTCTTGTATATAGGAGCAGTATTATAGTAGTTATACTCTTGTATATAGGGGGCAGTATTATAGTAGTTATATTCTTGTATATAGGGGCAGTATTATAGTAGTTATATTCTTATATATAGGGGCAGTATTATAGTAGTTATATTCTTGTATATAGGGGGCAGTATTATAGTAGTTATATTCTTGTATATAGGAGGCAGTATTATAGTAGTTATATTCTTGTATATAGGGGCAGTATTATAGTAGTTATATTCTTGTATATAGGGGAAGTATTATAGTAGTTATATTCTTGTATATAGGGGAAGTATTATAGTAGTTATATTCTTGTATATAGGGGGCAGTATTATAGTAGTTATATTCTTGTATATAGGAGCAGTATTATAGTAGTTATATTCTTGTACATACGGGGCAGTATTATAGTAGTTATATTCTTGTATATAGGGGCAGTATTATAGTAGTGATATTCTTGTACATACGGGGCAGTATTATAGTAGTTATATTCTTGTATATAGGGGGCAGTATTATAGTACTTATATTCTTGTACATAGGGGGCAGTATTATAATAGTTATATTCTTGTATATAGGGGCAGTATTATAGTAGTTATATTCTTGTACATAGGGGGCAGTATTATAGTAGTTATATTCTTGTATATAGGGGCAGTATTATAGTAGTTATTCTTGTATATAGGGGGCAGTATTATAGTAGTTATATTCTTGTATATAGGGGGCAGTATTATAGTAGTTATATTCTTGTATATAGGGAGCAGTATTATAGTAGTTATATTCTTGTATATATCGGGTAGTATTATAGTAGTTATATTCTTGTATATAGGGGGCAGTATTATAGTAGTTATATTCTTGTATATAGGGGCAGTATTATAGTAGTTATATTCTTGTATATAGGGGCAGTATTATAGTAGTTATATTCTTGTATATAGGAGGCAGTATTATAGTAGTTATATTCTTGTATATAGGGGGCAGTATTATAGTAGTTCTATTCTTGTATATAGGGGCAGTATTATAGTAGTTATATTCTTGTATATAGGGGGCAGTATTATAGTAGTTATGTTCTTGTATATAGGAGCAGTATTATAGTAGTTATATTCTTGTATATAGGGGCAGTATTATAGTAGTTATATTCTTGTACATAGGGGGCAGTATTATAGTAGTTATATTCTTGTATATAGGGGGCAGTATTATAGTAGTTATATTCTTGTACATAGGGGCAGTATTATAGTAGGTATATTCTTGTATATAGGAGCAATATTATAGTAGTTATATTCTTGTATATAGGGGGCAGTATTATAGTAGTTATATTGTATATAGGAGGCAGTATTATAGTAGTTATATTCTTGTATATAGGGGCAGTATTATAGTAGTTATATTCTTGTATATAAGGGGCAGTATTATAGTAGTTATATTCTTGTATATAGGGGGCAGTATTATAGTAGTCATATTCTTGTATATAGGGGGCAGTATTATAGTAGTTATATTCTTGTACATAGGGGCAGTATTATAGTAGTTATATTCTTGTATATAAGGGCAGTATTATTGTAGTTATATTCTTGTATATAAGGGCAGTATTATTGTAGTTATATTCTTGTACATACGGGGCAGTATTATAATAGTTATATTCTTGTATATAGGAGCAGTATTATAGTAGTTATATTCTTGTACATAGGGGGCAGTATTATAGTAGTTATATTCTTGTATATAGGAGCAGTATTATAGTCGTTATATTCTTGTATATAGGGGGCAGTATTATAGTAGTTATATTCTTGTATATAGGGGCAGTATTATAGTAGTTATATTCTTGTATATAGGGGGCAGTATTATAGTAGTTATATTCTTGTACATAGGGGCAGTATTATAGTAGTTATATTCTTGTATATAGGGGCAGTATTATAGTAGTTATATTTTTCCCACATATGGTCAGTATTATAGTAGTTATATTCTTGTATATAGGGGGCAGTATTATAGTAGTTATATTCTTGTATATAGGGGCAGTATTATAGTAGTTATATTCTTGTATATAGGGGGCAGTATTATAGTAGTTATGTTCTTGTATATAGGAGCAGTATTATAGTAGTTATATTCTTGTATATAGGGGCAGTATTATAGTAGTTATATTCTTGTATATAGGGGGCAGTATTATAGTAGTTATATTGTATATAGGAGGCAGTATTATAGTAGTTATATTCTTGTATATAGGGGCAGTATTATAGTAGTTATATTCTTGTATATAAGGGGCAGTATTATAGTAGTTATATTCTTGTATATAGGGGGCAGTATTATAGTAGTCATATTCTTGTATATAGGGGGCATTATTATAGTAGTTATATTCTTGTACATAGGGGCAGTATTATAGTAGTTATATTCTTGTATATAAGGGCAGTATTATTGTAGTTATATTCTTGTATATAAGGGCAGTATTATTGTAGTTATATTCTTGTACATACGGGGCAGTATTATAATAGTTATATTCTTGTATATAGGGGGCAGTATTATAGTAGTTATATTCTTGAACATAGGGGGCAGTATTATAGTAGTTATATTCTTGTATATAGGAGCAGTATTATAGTAGTTATATTCTTGTACATAGGGGGCAGTATTATAGTAGTTATATTCTTGTATATAGGAGCAGTATTATAGTCGTTATATTCTTGTATATAGGGGGCAGTATTATAGTAGTTATATTCTTGTATATAGGGGCAGTATTATAGTAGTTATATTCTTGTATATAGGGGGCAGTATTATAGTAGTTATATTCTTGTACATAGGGGCAGTATTATAGTAGTTATATTCTTGTATATAAGGGCAGTATTATTGTAGTTATATTCTTGTATATAGGGGCAGTATTATAGTAGTTATATTCTTGTACATAGGGGCAGTATTATAGTAGTTATATTCTTGTATATAGGGGGCAGTATTATAGTAGTTATATTCTTGAACATAGGGGGCAGTATTATAGTAGTTATATTTTTCCCACATATGGTCAGTATTATAGTAGTTATATTCTTGTATATAGGGGGCAGTATTATAGTAGTTATATTCTTGTATATAGGGGCAGTATTATAGTAGTTATATTCTTGTATATAGGGGGCAGTATTATAGTAGTTATATTCTTGTATATAGGGGCAGTATTATAGTAGTTATATTCTTGTACATAGGGGGCAGTATTATAGTAGTTATATTCTTGTATATAGGGGGCAGTATTATAGTAGTTATATTCTTGTATATATCGGGTAGTATTATAGTAGTTATATTCTTGTATATAGCGGGCAGTATTATAGTAGTTATATTCTTGTATATAGGGGCAGTATTATAGTAGTTATATTCTTGTATATAGGGGGCAGTATTATAGTAGTTATATTCTTGTATATAGGGAGCAGTATTATAGTAGTTATATTCTTGTATATATCGGGTAGTATTATAGTAGTTATATTCTTGTATATAGCGGGCAGTATTATAGTAGTTATATTCTTGTATATATCGGGTAGTATTATAGTAGTTATATTCTTGTATATAGGGGCAGTATTATAGTAGTTATATTCTTGTATATAGGGGGCAGTATTATAGTAGTTATATTCTTGTATATAGGGAGCAGTATTATAGTAGTTATATTCTTGTATATATCGGGTAGTATTATAGTAGTTATATTCTTGTATATAGCGGGCAGTATTATAGTAGTTATATTTTTGTATATAGGGAGCAGTATTATAGTAGTTATATTCTTGTATATAGGGGGCAGTATTATAGTAGTTATATTCTTGTATATAGGGGCAGTATTATAGTAGTTATATTCTTGTATATAGGAGGCAGTATTATAGTAGTTATATTCTTGTATATAGGGGGCAGTATTATAGTAGTTCAATTCTTGTATATAGGGGCAGTATTATAGTAGTTATATTCTTGTATATATCGGGTAGTATTATAGTAGGTATATTCTTGTATATAGGGGGCAGTATTATAGTAGTTCAATTCTTGTATATAGGGGCAGTATTATAGTAGTTATATTCTTGTATATATCGGGTAGTATTATAGTAGGTATATTCTTGTATATAGGAGCAATATTATAGTAGTTATATTCTTGTATATAGGGGGCAGTATTATAGTAGTTATATTGTATATAGGAGGCAGTATTATAGTAGTTATATTCTTGTATATAGGGGCAGTATTATAGTAGTTATATTCTTGTACATAGGGGGCAGTATTATAGTAGTTATATTCTCGTATATAGGAGCAGTATTATAGTAGTTATATTCTTGTACATAGGGGCAGTATTATAGTAGTTATATTCTTGTACATAGGGGGCAGTATTATAGTAGTTATATTTTTTCCACATATGGTCAGTATTATAGTTGCAACCCCTGTATATATACCTTTGTCAGAAGGGGTGACACTCGCGTTTAGGAGAAAGCTCTTGCCATGAGAATATAAAAATTTGTGCTCCAATATAAAACAGTATGGGATTAACCACCGTTTTTACAGTAAATAATCATTGTGTAGTTTGAGATCATGTCTATAGCATGTCCTATTACAATTTATCTCCTAGATCATTTCCTCCAAATGATGCGGCGCAGTTTGAAATGGAGTATTACGAAGCAGAATCGGGAGGTGGGATCTTGGATTGTCACAAGTGCAAATATCTGTGCACTGGGCGTGGTAAGTTACCTATGATATAACTTGATGTAGTACCACAGGTAGATGTTGATTCACTTGTACGCAATTTAACACTTTCCATCCTGGGTTCATAAAGTTTTGTAAATGGAAAAAAGCATCAAAGGGCCTTGCAATCATTCGGCAGATAATAGAGCGTAATATTTTATTATGCTCATCTTGTACTGATCTTGTGTTATATCATGGCCACTCCTGTCACATCCAGAGCTGCATTCAGAATTCTACTGATTGCCCCACCTCTTAGCAGCACCCATCATGTAATAGACCCTACGACTTAGTTGAGCTTCTGTTTACAGTTCACAATTTGTAGGTTGTGCATGAAAATATAGGGGAAGACCTAACACATTGCAACACAGCAAAATACGCATTATACAGACACCTATCCAGGAGGGGACAGAAGTCATGCAGCCCAAGAGCTAATAAGTAGCCAGACAAATTTTGAATGCAGCTCTAGATGTGAATGGAGTATAATAAAGAGATAATGTAAGTTAAGGTCATTATAAGATCAGGAAGTCAGTGTATTTTGTAGTTACCGAACATTATAAGTAGGTTCATGTAGCTCCTGTACCCCCGGCCTCTAGACACAGAATCAGTTGTGTATAGGACAACAATACAGTTTGGATACCGTCCCAGAAAACATGAGAAACCCTGTTCTTATAAAGTGACTTTTCCTGTTCTTCAAGAACAGTCTTAGAAAGTCTTGTTTCATATAAATCTACACATAAGGCCGGACAAAGTGAGAAAATAAATACAAGTCCTGCCGTCTCCTACACCGAGCGAGCGAGTGTGGCTCCCCGTCCTCTTTCTTCTCCATTGTTCTTGTTATAATAAATAGAGGAAATTTCCAGGAGCGAGGCTAAGACCTAATTCTTATTTGTGTGGAACTGAATGTCCTGGGCCTCCTAAGGCAACATGTCCTGCTGATCTCCGTGGAGAGGAAGATCTTGTAACGTAGGAAATGTACAGCATGAACACTGACTGGAGATGAGAACATCAGCGACAGAGGTTTTTTGTTTGAATGATGGGGGTCCGACTGCTGTGATCCCCGCTGATCGCCAGAATAGGGATCATGTATTCCCTATTTCTGCCCTGAAGCCGACAAGAATAAGAAGAGCATTGGTGCTTCGGCTATGCATGTGCGTGGTAGTCCCTGTAATTGGATACTTGGGGCAGCACAGGATTACGTTGCATGCCATAAATATTTGACGCTGGAATACCCCTTTAATGCCCCTGCTAATAATCGCACCGTGTCCCTAATAATACTTAGGTCATCTCCACCAAATCTCCAACCCTTGCGAATTGTTTTTCAAGACTGCCACACTTAACATTACGGATGCTCTAAATTCCAGGTCATGGGGCCACCTGTCAGATTTGTGATCTGACTCATTAGTGGGTACAAATTGCCCCTTAAAGAGCAAACAAGGCAGAAGTAAAAGACAATCCCTGAATAATCTAAGTAGTCAACATTGCTACTCCGGTGACCCCTGTCGAATCTTCTGAAAGGACTCCTCTTTTTTTCTATGGTGCAGTGTTCACTGACCCTCGCCCCCCTGATTAGCAGTTAGGGGCGCTTTACTGGACATAGTTTTGTATAGATGCTCCACTTTCTACCCATCATATACCGTAGAAATAGTTAAATTTTTTCGCATAAGTAATTCACCCGCTATAACGCAGGCAGCCGTTTTCTTCCTATATGCGTCTTTGATGTAACTACTAGTTTCCAGCTTGCAACTGTCGATTGACACACGTAATCCTGTTTTGTTTCTGTCATTTCCTTTCTCGCTATAGTCCGAGTCCGCTGACTTTTTATTATTCATTGATCGCTGTTCGTTCAAGAATTTTGCACCTTGAACAGATTAATCTCGGCTTATTGCATGGCCCTTGGTATTTTTATTTGCATGTTAACACTCATAATTGTTGTAAATTGTAACAGGAGGCAAATATCAACCCAAAATAAGCTAAGACCTTATGCATTAATGCCATTCACAGCCCATGCATGAGCAGATCGGCCTAATTGTATCTGTAAGATGAACTGCATGTCTTTAAAGAGGGGGTCCTAAACATTTTATAAATAAATATATTTACACGATGAGATGAGAAAATAAGTTCTATAATAATATAAGTTTTATTGGGGACAATTTTTCTGTTTTCTGAATGCAGCGAGCAATGCGGAAAATGGATGTTTACATTCTGCTTGCCATGGTTACGTCCAGGGCCAGGTATAGGAGGACAGTTTCTCTTCCACTCTTGACCCGATATACTTTTATATAAATATACTATAATATATCCATGGAGGATAGTGAGCATGTAGATGTTGTCCCCCATACAAATCTAGATAAATGGAATACAACTACAAAGAATAATATATACCTTCCCTGGACGTAACCATGGCAACAAGAATGAAAGCATGATTTTTATATATCGGCTGCATTCACGGAACAGTAATAGAATACGATTTATATTACCAAGTGGCTGCTTTTATGACAAAAAACGTATTTATTAATATAAAAGTTTAGGACCCCCATCATCAACATCCTACTCATCAACATCACTCGTGTTCTAGTTTTGTTGTTTCACCAATGTTTTTATATTGAGTCGTTCTCTTCTGTCAGGTTGAATATTTGATTCAGCTTTTTCTTAGTTGTGTTTGGTTCTGGAAAAGGTGGGTGACAACCAATATGGCTGCAATCGCAGCTCCCACAGTGGTTGTCAACCATCTTTTCTGTGGCCCTGAAGAGCAAATCTGAGAAGTTATTCTAATACTGTAATAATATTAGTCTAGAACAACATCTGGCAAGTTAGAGTTTGGGAAAGCTGGGTGAAAACTAGGGTGGCCACCTTTCCACCCGAAAATACTGGGTGAATTTAGGGTGCATTTCCCCGTGTTGAGATTGTGGCGTCTTTTTGCAGCGATTTTGCGCAAATTCTGGCATAAAATACCACAAAATCGGCGTGTTTTTATACAATCAAACATGTGGGGGAAAAAAAAATCAACGTAGTTTTAGAGCCGGATTTTCCTCAGACAGACAAAGGAGGAAATGTATCTAAACTGGTGCAAAGGAAAAGTAGAGCGGTTGCCCATAGCAACAACTCAGGTTGTTGCCTGCATTTTCCAAAAGGCCTCTGAAAAATGAAAGGTGGAATCTGATTGGTTGCCATGGGCAACTATTCTACTTTTCCTTTGCACCAGTTTCGTAACCTCCCCCCCCCCCCCCCCCCAATGTAACTGTCAGTATCCCCCCTCCTCTGGCCTCCGCTTTCAAGGCTGCCCTAGTAAACACCCATGTGGGAGCTGTTATGGCGGCCATATTGGCTGTCACTCAGATTGTCACATTTAGAAACAGCTGAATAGAATTGTTCGCAACTTGACAGAAAAGGCCGAATCAATGACTTGCGTATTTGCATTGACCTCGTGTCTTGAAGGATATGTCCACTTTTTGAAGTTTCCAATTGTACTAAGTGTCTTATAAAAGGCATTTTGCTCCGCTCAAGTTCCTTCCTGCCGCCTCCTATTCCCGTGGTTAATTTAGGGGCCACATGACTAGCCTTACTATCTATAACACCAACAACATTAGGGGAGATGTTCCAAAACGAGTGCAAAGGAAAAGCGGAGCAGTTGCTCATGGCAACCATTTTCTTCCACCTCGAATTTTTCAGAGGCCATTTGGAAAATGAAAGCAGCGACCTGATCAGTTGCTATGGGTAACTACATCATTTTTTTTTCTTTGCGCAGTTTTTATAAATCACCCCCCAGCCCCCCTCTCTGTGGTCTGCAGTAGGCTAGGACTAGACGGCGACTTTGGTCGCAATGTTGTAATGGAACATCGCAAGTAATGATTGTGAGTTGCGAGCACAACAATCGCAAATAAAACCAAACCTGATGGATTTTTGCTTGCAGATTGCAAGTCGCCTGCGACTCATTTGTGACTTTTTTTTATTGCGATTTATTTTTTGGGGGGTGTTTTGTAGATATCGCGTGACTAAACGGCATGTGGCTCTCAACCAAATCGCACCCTAAAATAGTTGTGTTACCAAAGCCACCGTGTAGCCCTAGCGTTATTATCTTTAGGCCTCCTGCATACGTCGCGTACTTGCTGCGGAATTTCCGAACAGATTTCCCGTGCGGGAATTATGCAGTGTATTACAGTAACAGCAACATGGATTAAATTTGAAAAAATCTGCATAAAAGACGTGCAAAAGTTGACCTGCGGTTCGGATTCCGAATTGACTTACGTTGCGACAACGCTGCAGAATTTCCACAAGGAAAATACGCAACGAATACGCAACATGTGCAGGGGGCCTTGAGCTGCCCATACAGAGGAACATTGTGTCTACAGATCCTGCAGATGACCGCCTCAAGGGGATTTTCGGATTTTAAGCAATTATGGCTTAATCACTGTAAAACAAGGTTTCCATTGATAGACAGCAATAAGAGATCTTGAAAATGGGAATATAGTATATTAGAAAGGCGCCAAACTTTTTGTTATATAATAATAAGCTTTATTTTCATAGGAAAGTACTCTGAGTGGAAGAGGCAAGGGAGGAATGAGTTTGGACTAAGCACCTTTAGGGTAGGAACAGACACGGCGTAAACGCTGCAGATTTTCCACAACGGATTCATTGCGGAAAACATGCACCGTATCACAGTAGCAGCAGTGTGGGTGAGATTTCAACAAATCGGTAAAAAAACGCACATAAATTGACCTGCGATGCGGTTTCTTTAGCCGCAGCGTGTCAATTAATGTTGCGGAATTGCTGCTCTTGTGTTGCGGGTCTTCCCGTTTGAATTCAATGGGGTTCTTAACCCTGCAACAAAGTAGTGTGTGTTTCGACATTTGCGGCAGATTCGTAGAGATTCCACTGAAAAGTTATACTTACCCAAAGTTCCCTGCTTCTCCAGTCCGGCATCCTGGGATGACGTTGTAGGCCGTGTGACCGTTGCAGCCTTTGATTGGCTGCAGCGGTCACATGGCCTGCAACATCATCCCAGGAGCCCGGACCACGCACAGAAGAGAGAGAGTGGGTAAGTATGAAGTTTTTTTTTCTGCCGCTGCATTCCACAGCAGAAATTACGAACTAAAAAACGCATGCAGATTTTCGGACGGCATTCCCCGCTGTTTTCAGGGTGGATACATTGTGCAGCTTGACGCAGCGTATCCGCCCTGAACACGGCGTGTGAGTTCCTACCCTTAAAGTGACCCTGCTACCTTTTTGTGATGTTGCTGGTAAACACAAAGTGGTAGCGTACAGTATGAATGCCTCCATAGTGTGTAGGTGGTAAATGGCATTTCCACCAGCCGGCAACTTAGACGTCTCTAGAGTTTATCATGTTGCGTTATGTTTAAACAAATATTTTTTTCTTTTTTTTTTCTTCGTATAATTAAAATCTATGAAACTTTCCAATAGACTTTCTGAATTAATTTCTCACGGTTTTTAATATCTCTGCTTTTTGTTATTCAGCAGAAACATTCGTTGTTGATTTCCAGTGGATAGAATTCTGTCCATGGTCATGTGATGGACACACAGGTGCATGTCTCGTTACAGTCTAATGCCTCGTGCACACGACCGTTGTGCCACTCGGATGCTGTCAAAAATGGCCCAAGTGGCACCCGATAATCTTCACAAACCCATTCACTTTAGCGGGTGAATCGGGTCCGGGAAAAATGGTCCGAGTCTCGGATCCGAGTAAAGGCAGAACATGTCCTATCTTTCCTCGGATCACTGACGGGACTCGGCCGGCACATTCGGTCTTGTGCATGAGGCATTAGGGTATGTTTACACGGCGGAATTTTTGTGTCGCATTCTGGCGCAAAATTCCACCTCCCATTCATTTTAATGAGAGCTGGATGCTTCTGTTTCCCGCTAGCTGATTTTTATTCAGCTAGCAGGAAAAAGAAGAGCCCTGCTCTATCTTTGGGCGAATTCCACCCGAAACTCCCATTGAAGTGAATGGGAGGAGGAATAGTTCCGCGGCTGATTTTTTTGGGGGGACCCGCTAAGCAAAATCCGCTGTGTGAACTGACCCTAACAATCCCAGCACCTGGGTATCCATCACATGACCATGGACAGAATTTTATCCACTAGAGTAAATAGTGAATGTTCCTACTGAATAACAGCAAGCAGAGATCTTGAAAACTGTAAGGAATTATTACAGAAAGTATCATGGAAAATGGTATCATTTTTAAATATACAAAAATAATAATATACATCTGCTGAAAATGGACAACGCCTTTAATTACTCTAATTTACCCTGCATAAAAGCTAACAATCTACGTGTGTGGTCACCTTATGAGTAAGTCAATAATACCTTCGCTTTTAAAGTAAAAGAACCGCTGCAATGATTATATTAGAAAGGGGTTGTACTAAAATTAAAAATTATCACCTATCCACAGAATAGGTGATAATTTTCTGATTGCTGGGGTCCACCATCGGGACCCCCATGAATAGTAAGAACGTGGGTCCCAAAACGAATGTTCCTGCTCAATGGTTGACCGCAGTGAGGAGGACAGTGACCACAGTGAGGAGGATCTAGCTGTTCGGGACCCCTGTTCTCGCGATCAGTGGGGTCCCATTGGTCAGAATTTTTGATTTGGGGAATACCCCTTTAACTTACAATTATTTATCTGATTCAATTTTAAAAAACACATTACGGTCCTGGGAAAGTGACCTCCACCAATCTTGCTTGCTTTTATAATGGAAGGAACATATATTATTATTGCATTATATAAATTCCAGGAGAGTTAAGTTGCCTCATGGTGGTAATAGCCTTTTTAAAGGGATTCTTCACCGAAATATATTTGTGCAAAAATGATGGTAATAGTTGCTGTGAAAGATGGGGACAGCAGTGGGATAAGTCCTGCCAAGCGTCTGACCTTAGTTCATTGGTAATTCTGCGTTAAGCTCAAGACCTGAGTAATTTGAGACCAACTGGTTGCTAGGAACATGATTCCTGGCAACACCATTGTAAAAAGTGTGATTAATAGGCAGTGTCTCCATAGTAACCAGACTGTCAGATGAAGTGAGACGGTGTTGACAGGTGAAAATCATCTTGGCAGCAGTCCCCCTGTGCCGTTCCCTATCTTCGCCTGCAAATCATATTTTAGTGAAGAACCTCTTTGACCGTTGCTTTTAATATGTGTTATTCTGCCCCGATCTAATGCGTCATCGTCTACTCTCCCATCTTTTCAGCTTGCTGTCAGCTTGTGGAAGTTCTGCTGAACATGCTGATCCTGATATGCTGCTCCGTGTCCTACAACTCCACGGGGGGCTACACTGGGATCACTAACCTGGGAGGAATTTATTATTACCAGTTTGGGGGGGCCTACAGCGGCTTTAGCGGTGCAGATGGTCAGAAGGCTCAAGAGCTAGACGTCCAGTTTTACAATTTAAAACTTCCCACTGTGACTGCTTCCATGGCCTTCGGGGGCGCAATCATGGCTTTCAGTTGCCTCATGGTACTGATTGGTGTGCTCCGGGTGCCGTGGCACTGGCCAATATGGCTGTTAGTGGAGTGCGTGTTAGACGTTGCGATTGCCGTGGGTTACACGCCAGCTCTTTATTTCTACTTTAAGCGCCTACAAGACGCCTACAATTCTCCAATTTGCAAAGACCGGGAGGCGTTGTATAGCAGCAAAGGTTACCAAGGCTTTACCTGCGCCTTACATGGGGCTGACATTGCTGCTGCCCTCTTCGGTTGCATGGCCATCATCGCCTTCTTCATGAGCGCTTTTCTCGCAATTCAGGGTTTCCGAAGTGTTCGCCGCCAGAAGAAGGAGATGTTTAACATCCTTGAAATCTAGTCTATGTCTCTACCCCCCACCCCCGTTGTCCACATCTTCTAAATACATATAACATGGTATACTCTGTATTGTGGAGCTTTGTTTTTAAGAATTTGTTTATAATAAAAAAAAAATTATCAAATCAGTAAAAAGATTGTTGATCTGAAGTGTAAAAATTGTGATTTAGAGGGGGTTCCCACAAAGATAGGCTTATTGTAGGTGGTTCTGCTTGTAGCACCCCATTAAAATCTTAGGGTGTCCATTGATTTTAATAGACACCAGTGGACCAGAAAAGCAGAGTTGAGTGGCATTCGACACCGCTTTGAGTAATAGAGGGGCTTCTCTCTTTCATGGGCCTGCATAGGAGCTGTATACACAAAGTGGTAGGAGACCAAATAAAAGTATAATGTACCTCACATTTTCAAGATATTTTTTCCCTACAGTGAATGAGAACACTTTTTGCATACATTGAGAGGCAGCAAACTGGTAGGTACCTCCTAGTCCTGGGGAAAGCTGAGCCGTGGATACAATTAGACAATGCTCTGTAAGGCCCCATGCACACGACCGTAGTTTTCTTCCGAAATTACAGATCCGTAATCACGGATGAAATTGCGGACCCATTCATTTCTATTGGCCACATACACCTTTCCGTATATTTTCAGATGTGCGTCCGTGCCGTAGAAGTGACCCGCAAAATATAGAACATGTCCTATTCTTGTGCGCAATCGCGGCATAGACTCGCCCATAGAAGTCTGTGGGTTCTTCCACAATTGCGGACGGCTATGGATGTGTATCCGTAGCCGTGGGATCCGTATTTTCGGACATTAAAAACCTTTAGGCCTCATGCACACGACCGTAGCCATGTGCACGGATGTGATTTCCGGGTCAGCCGGCCACGGAGTGACAGCCGCGAGCCGCCCGCAAATCGCGGGCTGTGCACATGGCCGCTGCCATTATTTTCAATGAGCCTGAATTGCAGAACACGGCCGTAATAAGACTTGCCTGTTCTTTCTGCAGTCCGGGCTCCGGGGCCATGCACGGACCGTGAAAACCACGGTCGTGTGCACGGCCCCATAGGAATGAATGGGGCCGCAATTGTCCCGTGGATTTTCGGGGGAATTGCGGCCGCAAGAGCACGTTCATGTGCATGAGGCCTAAGCTAACTGAAGTCCAGGCTTGATACATTGTAGTGAACTATAAGCTGATGTTTAGATCACAAAGCTTTGCTTAGACTGGATACAATTGTATCCACTTCTCAGCTGAGAGCAGGACTAGGTATGTTGGTTTTGCCGTGTTCTCATTCACTGACAGCAAACGAGTAACTTGAAAATAAGAAGGCATTGAAATATAAAGTATATTATAAACCCCTTTAAGACTATTTGCAAAAGTTGTTTCATTTTTCATTTTAAACGCATTAAAGCAATAATTTAAAGGGGTTATACGGGGACCAAAAATGATTATCAGTATAGTCACTGCAGTATGTGATCCACTCGCTAATCTACATTACGGTCCCCCGTCACGCTGATTCTGAGATTTTCATAGATTTTTATAACGCTGCCGGGGGACCAGACGTCTAGTTGCACAGTCTTATTTACTGACAATACGACTCTCCATTATGTGACCGGCCTCGTTGTACTCCCATGTACAAGCAGTAGCAAGAGTACAGCGGGATCGGTCACATGATGAAGAGTCGTTTTGTCATCACAGAAGGCTGTGCAACTAGACGTCTAGTCCCCCGGCAGTGCTATAAAAATCTCAGAATCAGTGCAATGGGGGACCGGAATGTATATTAGCGAGTGTATCAGATATTGGAGAGATTACACTGATAATCATTTTTGCTCCCCACATAATTCCTTTAAAATCTTGGTTGCGAAGGTGGACTGTCCATTTAAAGGGTATCTAAACGTTCATCATACTTCATCATAGTGACATGTCAGAAGTTTTGATCGCTGGGAGTTTGAGTACTGAGACCCCCACCGATCGCTAAAGCGAAGCGCTCGTGTGAGTGCTGTGTCGCTTGCTTTCTGTTCTGCTTTTCTCAGAAAGCCGATGTAGCCGTGCATGGACTCTCCGAGAAAAGCCGAACAGAAACTAAGCGGCTCAGCGCTCACACGAGCGCTTCTGCCGCTTTGTTTTAGCGATCGGTGGGGGTCTCAGTGCTCAGACCCCACCGATCAAAACTTCTGACATGTCAGAAGTTTGTTGAACGTTTAGTTCCCCTTTAAGGATGTGTATCACTTAGGAAGTACATTTTCCATTTGCAATCTTAGGAGGTCGTGTATAAAATGTTGATGATTATTGCACAGAACAGTTCCTGGTGGCTATAAATCCTATTCCTTTCTCTATCAAGCTCTCAGCCTTTTCACTGATCAAGGTGTTTCTTGGTGGAAGACATGGAAAGTGGGTTCTCAGCCTCTTCTCTTTCTCACCTAGGTGTTCTGCAGATGTTGGAGGTGGTCCTCAACGTTCTGGTTCTGATTTGTGTAGTGTCCTCCCATTTTGTGCTTTCCGGGTTCAGTGCTGGCATGGCAAGTGGTGGTTTTGGGGGTGGTTATTATCCCTTCGAGGGTCAAGAACTGCAGGAGGTGCGTCAGTTGGACCAAGAATTTACGCTGCTGCGGGCTCCATTGATATACGGAGGCCTGACGGTATGTTTGCTGATGGGGACCTTGACGCTTGCCATCCTGGCTCATGGATCCAGGCACCTACTGGATCTATCAGAAAAATGGCTCCTGATTGAGGCTGCTTTCGGCGCGGTGGCGGCGCTGGGTTATGGAGCTGCGTTGGGGGTGTTTCTACATTTTGCTCTCCAAATAAATTCCACCGACGTGTGCAAGAGGAGGGAGAGGTTGTATGCCAGAAACGGACTCACGTGGATGAACTGTGGTCTGGCGGGGACCGACGGTGGAGCAGCAACCTTTGCCATTTTACTACTCCTATTATATGCTGTCAGTGTTGTGTTAGCTGCCCGGGCATACAAGGAAAAGAAGGATCTACAGCAGGGATCTGTAATACAGTTATAAACTTTATATCACCGGTTGCCACTCTGCACCCACTGGCATAAGGATGTATCCTACTAATCTGAACTTTGTTTTACATAACTAATTAATTTTAGGAAAATGCAGCCAATAATTCATAGTATAAAATGTATACAATATAATATATATGCATTGCGTCATCTGCTCCTTTTTAAAGGGCAATTCCAGTCACTCTTAATATCGACCTCTATAGTAGAGTAAATGAAGATTATTAAAAAAAATGTATTTTTTCTTTTTCTAAATATTATTTTTGTATCTTGAATGTCACTGCCATCATGTTATAAGATAGAGCACATATTTCAAATTCTCTTTACAATGGGAGGAGCTTTCATCTGTGCTCATTGTCGCCCCCTGCTGAGTAATAAGTGACAAGTCTAGTCAGGAAGGGAAGTGACAACGGCTCCAAGTATATTTCTTTCAGTTTTCAAGAACAATTCTCTTTTTCACTGACCAACAAGTTAAAGGGAACCCGTCACCAGCATTTCACCTGTAAAACCAGCAATACCTGGTGGTAGTGGGTGGAAAATCATTTCTATATAACCTAGAATTGTCTTCTTAGTCGGCTCTGTAGCTTTAGTTTCAGTTTTTTAGTGTTCCCACAGCGTATGCTAATGAGCATAAGGCCGGATTCACACGAGCGTGTGCGTTTTGCGCGCGCAAAAGGTCCATAATTGCTCCGTGTGTCAGCAGCATATGATGCGTGGCTGCGTGATTTTCGCGCAGCCGCCATCATTATGACACTGTTTTTATTTTTGTAAACAGAAAAGCACTTGGTGCTTTTCTGTTTTTATTCATAATTTTGACTACTGCAGCGCGCGCCACACGGAAGTGCGTCCGTGTGCTGTGCGCGGTTTTCACGCACCCATTGACTTCAATAGGTGCGTGATGCGCGAAAAACGGACAAAGAACGGACATGTCGTGAGTTTTACGCAGCGGACATACGCTGCGTGAAAATCACGGACAGTCTGAACGGCCCCATAGACCGTATATCACGTTCGTCTGAATAAGCCCTAAAAGTCAGATCTTCATTCCTCAAGTCTTTCTGAGTTTTCCCCGCCTCCTTACATTTGATGGACAGCCCATCGCCTAAAAGCACACAAAATCCCGCGCTTTTGCATTGATGTTCTCTTCTGGTGCGTGCGCACAAAGGGACACCGGATTATTAAAAGGACAAAATGTTTGCTGACCGTTATTTACAGTCGGAGGAGGAGTTTAGGAGCGGGGATAGCGGCAATGAACTTTTTATACTAGCAGCGGCCAGTGAGGGATAAGTAAAGTTCAATAGGTGAAATCCTGGTGACAGGTTCCCTTTATGTTTACTAAACCAACACTAAATAATATAATATAATACACTAAATAACATAATACTGCCCCCTATGAACAAGAATATAATGGTTAGTTCTGTCCCACACAGGTAATAGCTTTTCTTTAAAAGACTCCAAAGGCACTTAAATAGAGCTCCGTTCCACACACGTTGAGCGTGTACGCCAGAAATCTCCCACCATGCACATTAATTGTATCCATAGGGCTCCATTATCCCGATAGAGGCTAAAAAAATGTCCTTTTGGCCTCTGTCGGGCTAATATACATCAGCATACTTTTTTTGCGGAGTAGAATAGACTATGCTATTCAATACAGGAATTTGTTAAACGTATACGTTGTGAGATTTTCATGTCATATATGTTGAACGCATGCCATAAGTCTATAGGTGATCGATGCCATTGTTAGGCATTGGTCATAGCCTACGTTTAACCCATACGTTGGAGTTTTTTCGCCAGCGTATGTTACGATGACCAAAAAAATGTGAACAGTGCCTTAGGAATACCCCTCTAACATAAGGAATTGCCTTTATAGCAAGTCCCTAATGTTATCTGTTAATAGAAATGCTCCCTCCGTCAGCAGTAAAAAATCGGAGAAGGGCAACGAACCAGCACTAGACCTCGTATAAAGACACGTGCTCACGGTGTTGCCGCGGTTTTTGCAGCAATATTCACAAAATCACTCCACAAAATGCAATATATGAACACAACGTGCAAATACAGACTTAGGCCGAATTCAGACGACCGTAGTATACGTCCATGTGATGTCAGTCACACAGACGTATGTATTTCAATGGGGCCGTTCACATGCCGTGAAGGGTCCATTGAAAAATAGACCATGTCCTATTTTCACGGATCCCTCGATAGACTCAAGTCTATGGGGATCCGTGAAAAAGGGTCCCGCACGGGTGCAACTTGGACGTGAAAAACGGTTGTTTTTCACATCCGACTTTGCCCTCGTTCGTGTGAATCTGGCCTTAGACCAATGAAATGATTTTTCAGGGCCTGGCTCCCTATTTGAGAAGAAAAACACAGGACACAGACGTCAGGTTCCGTTTTAATGACAACATTATTTTGAAGAGATTTTCAGAACAGAATTAATAGCTGTTAATTTTTGGGACAGATATTTGACATTTCAGGGAGAACTGTTTGGGGGAAATATTTTCTACACCAGCAAAGCCTAAAATAAAAAAATGTTTTTAAATGAAAACTTGTTCATATATACAACTTTATTGCTTTTGCTAAAATAAAAAAAATGTACAAATAATGGCTTTAGAGGCTGTCATTTCTTTGGCTTCCCCCCAGGGGGCAGTGTCCATAAAATAACCCCCACCAGTGCAAGACCAGACGCTTTTTATAATACGTTTCCAGTTACAAATTAACATTGTTGTTGAGAAGGGATCGAGATGCTTATAAAGCTCAGACACTTGAGCGGGGTGCAGTCCATGGCTGGAGTCATGTTTGGTGCAGCAGGTAAGGCCGGTTCATACCTATCCCATGATAATAATGTTGATTGTTGAGATGTGAATAATGCCCTATATGCAATGACCGAGGACCTTCACTCCTCCTAAAACCATCTTCTGACACGTGGCTGGGGGGGTCTGTGAGCATTAACCCCATTGACCCCCCAAAAAAGGATGTGGATCTGTGTACCTCTATTCCCCTACATGGCAAAAAAATTATTTTATTCTGAACTTTCTGCTCCATCCTGACTCGGTGCTCCCCTTTACTTTCAAACTCTTCTCTTATCAAATAATAGAGGTGAGCAAAAATAAAATCTACAATTTCTCTTTATCCGCTGCGGAGTAGGTGGGGCCAACGTAGTGACCACCCACCTAAAAAGCTGTGATGCCCTTAAAGAGGACCAGTCACCTCTCCTGAAATGTCTGTTTTAGTACATACTTGTATTCCCCATGAAATAACAATGCTGGAGCATCTTTTCATAGATCTCTACGTTGTGACATTCCTCTGTTATTCCTCCTAGAAATTTATGAATAAATCGACAACTGGGCGTTAGCAGTTAGGGTTGTGTCCTTACAGACTGACAATGTCCAATCAGTGTTGACAGTGTGAGACTGTAGAGATACGCCCCTTTTCACAAGGGGAATGGTAACACCCAGTTATCAATTTATTCATACATTTCCAGGAGTAGTAACAGAGGAAGGGCACAACACAGAGTTCTAAGAAAATAGGTCCCAGAATTGTTATTTCCTGGGGAATACAATTATTTACTAAAATAGACACGTCAGGAGAGGGGACAGGTTCTCTTTAAGCAAATACCGCCATGCCAAACGGTGGAAAAGAAGTAGGGGATAGGGGGCGCCACTCGTGTTGTAGAAAAAGGGGTGGTTTCATTCAGTAAAACGGGAACTTTTTAAATATATACTCCAAAACGATTCTCCTAAACCATCTTGGAGGGACCTACGTAAGAGTACCCCATGGACGTCACATCCAGAAGTGCCTACTCTAGAAGGTTTTTATACTTGTAGGACATTTCTTAGATGTGGCTACAGATTCCCTTCTAGTAAATCCCGGAGCAAAGAGGTAGTTTCAGAATTCCTTCATGGCCTTTAAGGCCTTGTTCACTCAGTGCAGATTTTGCATGCATTTTTTAAGACAAAACCAGAAATTAATCCAGAAGAGCAGACCTATAAGGACTTGCTTTATATATTTCTTCTGTTTAGGTTTCGTTCCCGGTTTTGGCTTCGAAAATACATGTAAAAGCTGCAGCAAATCTGCACAGTGTAAACAAGGCCTTAGAGACGGTGTTCTGATTAATAAATGTTTGAATAATTGTCTAGTACCGCTCCATTATAAAACCACTGCAAATAGTGAGAAATGTACTATTCCTAAATGGTTTAAGAAAACCATTTTCTTTTCCCCAAACTTCTTCTAAATATATTTTATGTTAGAAAAAGTCTCCAATACAATGCAAAAAAAACCAAAAAACTTTGCAGCCAGCTGCATCGGTGTCCTGCAATGAAAAGAGCGCCGACCATTCTGCAGTTCATCGTTCCTCATGGTCATCACTGCCCATTGTTTCTTAAAAACAAGCAAGGAGGACGGCAGAAGGAGAAGTGGAGAAAGTTAAAATGAGGACATATCCTAAGGACTCACACGAGTGTATTGCAATAGGGATACATTATGGACACAGAATACAGATGGTTTGGTCCATATTTACTTAATCCTTTGCCAGTATCATCCTTGCCCATTGTTTTTGAAAAACCAGCACAGGTGACAGAGGGAGGAGAATTGAAGAAAAACCAAACTCGCACAGCGCCCGAGGCCTTTCACACGAGCAAATTAAAGTCCAGAGACAAATATGGACACAGAACGCAGATTATTTGGTCCATATTTAGGTCCGTAGAATGCGCTACGGATATAAAAAAAAAATAATTAAAAAATAGTTGCTCGAAGAGCTGCATTGAGTATCATCAGGACCTTGCGGGTACAGAACGAATGTGGACATGAACTATAATGGTGTGTATGAGGCCTAAGACAAGAAAAGATGCAGAATCTCGAGGAATCGGTCATCAAAAATCTATTTCTATACGCACATAAAATATATACGAACGAGAGCACCAGAAGCTTGTCCTTGCAGAATAAACCTTGGAATCGGGTTACTATAGGCAATACTGAAGTTATAACTTGCACCGTTTTATGTATATATGACCCTCATGGCATTTTCAAGTTTGATATTTTCCAATATCATTAATGTATGACCACAGGGATATCTTCATACCAGAGCGGGTCGTTCACATTATAGTCAAAATAAGCACACGGGGGCCCCCAACACTGGCACATCTGTATAAACACCATAGCGACAGCAAATGTTCTAATCCCTGCTAATACACCAGCGAGGTACGAAGTGACTCACGCCTCAATGACATCACCAGTGTAGATGGCCTTCATGCATTTAGATCAGTGATTTTTTTTAATGAAGCATCAAACAGACGAGGTAAAACTGAACCCGTCTGTTCTGGTGGCTGGAAAAAAGAAAAAACAGTCATGGCATTGATATTAATCTGAATCGTAAAACAAGGACTGACAATAGAAGAAGTGAGGAGTCCATTCATATCAGGGATGGCGGTCGCCACAGCCCTGAGTTTGCAAAGCATCATGGGAAATAAGTACAGACTGTCCATCCGCGCCGAAGTTCCTAATCATTTTTGGATCGTGTTGGTTCAAATGTCTCTTTGTAAAGCTGAACTTGGATGTGAGGAGGACTCCAGGGGAGAGCAACGCAATCTGTAGTGTCGCACAGCGGACTTTATAAAGCATTTAGTGCAAATTGGATAAATTTCTAGCAATATCTGACGTGGTCCAGGCCACGGGATCTGTGTGTTTTTTTTCGTTGCATCAGGCCGAGTCTCTGCCCTCTTCCAGGTACCATAACCCAAGTTCAAAGTGCATATAAAAACAAAATTGGCTCATGTCCACCGGTCATAAAAACAGGGCGCCGACTCCGGAGACGTTCGCCCAGCGGGAGGTCCAGACCCTCCCTTATCACACATACAGTAGGATTATTTGATCATTTAGACATTATCTAAAAAGAAAATACCCCTCCCCAACAACTAATTCTGACGGAGGTTCATGTCTCGATTGCTCAAACTTAGTGTTAAGAATCTAGTGGGAATGTACGAGTCCTCGTTCTTGATGTGGTCTACAAACTATGACTGTGCTCCGCTAGGTTGCCTCGGCTGACCTAAATGCAAGTCACTTTACAAGGTACCGAAGAGTCCAAACAATGTAAAAGTGCTAAGGTGGATCAAGCTGCTCGAGTTTGATCAAGAATGGCTCAGGAAAAGCGATCACGACGTGGACATTCCCACAAACGTCCTTCATTCTAAGCTTATTAACGACTGCAAAGTGCACCAGTTGCTGTAAATGATAAGAGAATCAGTAGTTTACGATGCAGAAAAGCTAGTCCATGTCCGGGGCATTGGTTTCTGGGTATGCCACTTACCCACAGGGTATTAAGACTATGACATTGGCCAACGCTCCAACATGGCATAAAGTCTGCATTAGGGCTCGTCCGTATCGGTTTCCTGCTCGGCCTACTTAAAGGTAATGATAAGGTTACCAAAAAGTCTGTTAGCAAATCCTTACAATCACTCATTTTAGGGCAACCAACCACAGCCCACCACCACAATCGTCCCTTAAGTGCCTTCTCTAACGTCCCTATTATAAACGATCGAAGCATTTGAGGTGGATACCTTTAGGTACATCCATTGGATCAAACCCTAGTTGGGTTGTGTCGTACCTTCAATAGGACCAAGTGGTAAAAAATATAAATATTTGAAATCAATTCACATTTGTTCATTGGCTCAACCACCAAAAACCGAAAATTCGTTAATAAATAAAAACATTTGGCTTTGAATAGAGAAGGGTACAAGAGGTATGCTGTGATTGGCAAATCCATCTGCCGCACATTACCGGATGGATATTAGACAGGAGAATTGTAAAATGTGCAATATTGGGACCGTGAGTTGACGTGAACCCCGAAGTTCTTAGGTTTGCAGGGTCACAAAGCAGTGTCAAACTCTTCAAGGGCATTGGCTCCATCTTCGGCTCCAGATTCAAAGTCATTTAACTGCTGGCGAACCTCATTTTCCAGATGAGGAGGAACTACAAAGTGATCCTCTGGCTCCAGCTGTGAAGGTGCAGAGAAGTAGCCAGTTTTTTTCTTAGGAGCCTCAGATGCCACCTCAATGAGGTTAAGGATTTCTTCCAATGGCACAACCGACCCATTGGAGTGCTTCTTCCGATAGAGACAAGCCCCGGAGGATGAGGAAGGCAGGTCGTCCTTCTCTTGGCTTGACATCTGGTTGTGATTTATGGTATTTTGCTGTAGTATCTGCACTGAAATTCCACCACAATCCTCCTCCAGTTCTTGAAACATGCCCAGGGCTGAAGGGTCCGGAGAGTGCTGCCTACTATGGTGAATATCCACCTCCACTTCCACCCTGCTGCCAGTATGGAGGCCCTCAGCCTGCAGGTCGTCATCATCACTGTCCAGACCATTCTCCGACTGGTTGCTGGAGAAAGTGGCACAAGATGGTTGCCGTTGAAAAGTGCTGGCGGAAGGAACTGGATGGAGACTACATCTCCGGTCTGGCCTGAGGCCTCCATCTATCCCAGCAACGGCGTGTTCGTCAGAGGCCGTGGAGCCAACTTCACTGCTCACCTCAGATACCGACATCTCGCTGCTGAACTCGGAGGCAATGCCGCTACTGGAAGATGGAGTCACCGAGTCTGGAGATTCCTTTGTGGCAGTGGTGGAGGTCAAGCCGGATGGGCTAGGTAAAGTCAGTGTATGCATTTCACAAGTACAGGTATCCTCTGCAATATTAAGACACACCACAAGGGTGGCGACGTTATCCGGGCACCCATAGCTTTGTGCTAAAGTGCAGAGTCTCTTAGCAGCCGAAAGTGGATCTGGCAAGTGACGAATGGTCTGTACGGCTTCTGGTACTGGCACATAATCCCACAATGCCTTGTTCCCCAGAATCAGCAACTCGTCCTGCACGGTAAGTGGTAACTTTGTGATATGAGGTTCCGGAAGCACCCATGGGTGGAGATATGTGCAGCCAAGCATACGTGTGCAGCAGGTTACGCCATTGACTTTATTATCCTGCAGGACAAAAAAAAATAAAAAATACTGAAGAAGTCACTCCAGACTTAAGAACCTTATTCACACGTACGTATTTCTCATCCGTGCGTTGTCCATTTAAACAACCAACAGTGCACCGACCCATACAAGTCAATGGGGCTATTCACACATCTGTTTTTTTGTCAACAGAGCGTGTGTCCGTTGCGAGAAACAGGTGCATTAAAAAATAAAACGGACAGCAAACAGATGACATCTGTGTGCGGTCCGTTTTTTTACAGATGATGAGTTGTTAAAGAAATGCATAAAAAAAAAAAGGAAGCGAAAACAGCCCGTGCTTGCAGAGGAGAAAGTGGATGAGACATGGAAAACCCACAAACGCAACACAAACAGTCACATGGACGATAATCAGACACGCTCGTGTGAATAAGGCCCAAGGCTCCTGCATTTCTTGGCAGCTAAAAGAAAAGAACTTGTAATACTTTTAACACAGAATGATAAACTTTCAAGAGAGCGAGGATTAATGGAGATAAATCCGAACTTACTTCTGTAATTATCGCCTTCTGCTCCTTGATCCTCAGAAGATCTTCATGGCAGTGCTCTACGCTAAACATGCGGGATAAGACCAGCGGCTGTCCATTCCGACATAACACGGCCTGACAAGTTCCAACGTTGGCTACGGTCAAGGAGAAGTTGTTGCTGTGCTCTGGTGCAGTGTGTCCGACGTAACACAAGAGGGCGGAAGAACCAAGTTTCTGACCGGCCGTCCCCAGCTTCCTGATAGAAGTAACACAACCGAGCTGAATATCCCCATGATCATTAGAGGTTAAAAATCATAAGGTGCGGTGTCACTTTTCAACTTAAAAAGGAATTGTTTACAAAGTGGGAGATTTATTTAAACTACTGCAATTGAAAGTGGAGTAGTTGTGATGGCAACCAATCAGATGGCTTTTATTTTTAAAAGGACCTCTGAGAAATAAAAGATGGAATCTGATTGACTGCTATGGGCAACTGCTTTACTTTTCCCTTCCACCTGTTTTGATACATCTTCGCCGCTGTCTTTTGAACAAGAGAATTTGGAAATTATTGGAAACATTTCTGCTGGAGGAAAGGAAATCTCTATCCACCCATCCCATATCCAGCCCTCCCGTATCCATCCAGCCAGCCCTCCCGTATCCATCCAGCCAGCCCTCTCGTATCCATCCAGCCAGCCCTCTCGTATCCAGCCAGCCAGCCATCCCTCCATCCATCCCGTATCCAGCCATCCCATATCCAGCCCTCTCGTATCCAGCCAGCCAGCCCTCCCGTATCCAGCCAGCCAGCCCTCCCGTATCCAGCCAGCCAGCCATCCATCCCTCCCGTATCCAGCCAGCCATCCCTCACGTATCCAGCCAGCCATCCCTCATCCAGCCAGCCAGCCCTCCCGTATCCAGCCAGCCCTCCCATATCCAGCCAGCCCTCCCATATCCAGCCAGCCCTCCCATATCCAGCCAGCCAGCTATCCCTCCCGTATCCAGCCAGCCATCCCTCATCCAGCCAGCAGCCCTCCCTTATCCAGCCAGCAGCCCTCCCGTATCCAGCCAGCCAGCCCTCCCGTATCCAGCCAGCCATCCCGTATCCAGCCAGCCATCCCGTATCCAGCCAGCCATCCCGTATCCAGCCAGCCAGCCCTCCCGTATCCAGCCAGCCATCCAGCCCTCCCTCATCCAGCCAGCCAGCCCTCCCTCATCCAGCCATCCCTCATCCAGCCAGCCAGCCCTCCCGTATCCAGCCAGCCCTCCCTCATCCAGCCAGCCCTCCCTCATCCAGCCAGCCAGCCCTCCCGTATCCAGCCAGCCATCCCTCATCCAGCCAGCCAGCCCTCCCGTATCCAGCCAGCCAGCCCTCCCGTATCCAGCCAGCCAGCCCTCCCGTATCCAGCCAGCCAGCCCTCATCCAGCCAGCGAGCCCTCCCGTAGCCAGCCAGCCATTCAGCCATCCCTCATCCAGCCAGCCATCCCTCATCCAGCCAGCCATCCCTCATCCAGCCAGCCAGCCATCCCTCAGCCAGCCAGCCCTCCCATATCCAGCCAGCCCTCATCCAGCCAGCCAGCCCTCCCGTATCCACCCAGCCATCCCTCATCCAGCCAGCCAGCCATCCCTCATCCAGCCAGCCAGCCCTCCCGTATCCAGCCAGCCATCCCTCATCCAGCCAGCGAGCCCTCCCGTAGCCAGCCCTCCCTCAGCCAGCCAGCCAGCCCTCATCCAGCCAGCCCTCCCTCAGCCAGCCATTCAGCCATCCCTCATCCAGCCAGCCATCCCTCATCCAGCCAGCCATCCCTCATCCAGCCAGCCATCCCTCATCCAGCCAGCCATCCCTCATCCAGCCAGCCAGCCATCCCTCATCCAGCCAGCCAGCCATTCCTCATCCAGCCAGCCAGCCATTCCTCATCCAGCCAGCCAGCCATTCCTCATCCAGCCAGCCAGCCATTCCTCATCCAGCCAGCCAGCCATTCCTCATCCAGCCAGCCAGCCATTCCTCATCCAGCCAGCCAGCCATTCCTCATCCAGCCAGCCAGCCATTCCTCATCCAGCCAGCCATTCCTCATCCAGCCAGCCATTCCTCATCCAGCCAGCCATTCCTCATCCAGCCAGCCATTCCTCATCCAGCCAGCCATTCCTCATCCAGCCAGCCATTCCTCATCCAGCCAGCCATTCCTCATCCAGCCAGCCATCCCTCATCCAGCCAGCCATCCCTCATCCAGCCAGCCATCCCTCAGCCAGCCAACCTCGTATCTATCGCTTTCTATTTCATATCCTTCACAAAAGTCACGTATTTCAGTTTTCATGCACATTAATGTCATTTGATCGGTTTTCCTTCTACAATCTCTTTGGCCATTAAAAAAAAATAAATGCTAATCTTTTCCGTTGTTCTACTCCGTCTTAGTAAAATTATGGCAATGACGGACATCAACGGCGCCCGACTAAACCCATTAACTAATGGGTTCTGACGAGTTTTGGGGACTTTTGACAAGTCTGAGACGGAGGCTCCATTACTCAGATCTGTAACTTATTAGCCTCTCCTGAGTTTGATCCTTTCCTCTTGGTACAGCAGAGATAAGAAGGAACCAGCTAACACCATTTATGTGTAGTATGCCGGATATGTAGAGGGTAGATAAGGATATCAGCGAGACCTGTGAGACACCAGGAACGTGTGGCACATAAACGTTCTATCACAGTTTGATTGCTGCACTTCTTCAAGAAGCACATCTCCCATGGTGCATTGCAGCAGACGTGGCACCTCCTCGTTTTTGTCTCCGTCAAACATGCCGTACAGAGCTTCCACCCCTTCAGCAAAATCACCGACAGCCAATGAAGATACACAGAGCCTGCAGGAGGGGCAGAGAGAGAGAGAGAGAGGAACCAACATTACAGCAGATATCCCGGCAATGCCCACCAATCATGGATGAGAACTATACTGACTTGTTCCTCTGTCCGGACATCTCAGCTAAGCCATGGCTCCAGGGAATGGACTGTACCGTCATCTCAGCGTTAGGCAGCGGCTTGTTGTCGATTTTCAGGATGGGGATGTGACTATCGGAAAAAGCAAGAGGGGTTTGTTAGGGAAGGAGCTCCAAATATCTGAACTAATTTGGCAAGGAGCCAATTTTTTTTAAAAATAACTTGAAGATCTCCCCATTATTCATATCATTTATGGCCCAGACTCTAGGATTTGGATAAAGTCTATAGTGGCAATAGAGTTTGGAGAAGTAAATATGTTGATTTCGTGCATTGCAAGAATAGGCCCTTTACCGTACATTAAAAATATGAAAACCGTTTATTAATATCTTACTTCTATGCTGAGATATGATCACTTGAACCTACAGGCCCAAGTCCTGAGTCTGCACTACTGAGCGTTTCAGATGGTAACATGTCCCCTTTTGACTTTTGTCAGGTGCATTGCTGTCAGAGACTGGGCGTTGATCCAAATCACCATTTATTTTTTTTACACATAATAGCCACTATTTAAGCTAGGTGATGCTTTGTATCTACACACGTGGTCATCAGAATATCTCAGTAGTGCAGTCTCAGGCTTTGGGCCTGTAAGTTCACATCTCGGCTTTAAAATAAGCTATTCAAAAACGGCTTTCAGATTTTTAATGTACACTAAAGTTTCTTCTGGTAGGTCTCCAACCATTAGGATGTATTGATGAATTAATTTGCCATGTTTAAATTCACTTTTGTCTATGATGTTCAGAATTCAAGATGGGGGTGGCAGTGGAGACAGACAGACTTGTAGCATACCTGAAGATGTCATGGAGCTGATGATCCAGAACCAGGTCACTGTTCCCTTTCAAGTCCAGCTCTTGCAGGGCAGGTGGGAGGGCATCGGGCGCCGGGATTTCCATCAGACTGTTACAACTCAAGTCAACCAGCTGCAGGAACAAAGAGCAGCAACATCTCATGCCAGAGGCCGAGTCAGTGACAATGAGATGACACCATGTACACAACTCTACAGCTGTAGCACAGCCTGCAGGGGTAAGAGAGGGGGGGAAGAGGAGAGATAATAGGGGATCAGAGCTAGAAGTGGAGAGTTAGGAAAGGTCTGATTGTGTAGGTTTTAGGTGGGGGTGAGACCTGGATATGCGGCAGATGGAAAATCTCAGGAAACACGCTGATGCAGTTGGAGTGAGCGATGAGGGTGCGCAGATGTTTGAGGTTGGATACAGTGCTGGGGATGGACTTCAGGCGGTTTCCACTTAGGTTTAGCTCCTCCAAATGCTCCAGTTTGTTCAGTTTGCTGAAAAACACAATAGTCCCGGTTGTTGTAGCCGAATCTACAAACCAAGGATTTATAGGGCTGCTATGAAACATTGTTTACTTCTCGGACCATCTCACCTGGCTGGGAAGGTTTCCAGTTGGTTATATGCCATATGCAGGACCCGGAGGTTCGCGTGTATGGTCAAGAATGGGACGTACTGATCAGTTAATTGGTTGTTGGTTAAGTAAAGGACTTGCAGCCTAGTTCCATTCTCTTCTCCACTAAACATTGATGGCAGGGACTCCAGCGCATTTGCAGATGCGTTAAGAAACCGGAGACTGAAGAAATACAATAGATAGCATTAAAGGAACATCAGTTCCCAAGGGGGAGGCCTTGGGGTGTAAGACATGTATCTCCCCTCCCGCTGTCCTATATTACGCACAATACAAAAAGTGTGAAGAAGAGGACCAAGAACCGCTGGGAGAGGCGCTGGATCAGGCGCTGAGTTTTGCCTGGAATTCTGGGTAGACGTTACAACGCTGTGTGGACACTTACTTTAAAGCTACGGAGAAGAAGAAGTCAGGAAGATGTCTCAGTAGATTGTGCTGCACATCCAGACTTTCCAGAGGGATGCAATCAGCAGGGCACGGCAGGTTCCCCAACTGGTTATGCCCGAGGAGCAGCTTCCTTAGCTTGGGACACCCCATTACCCTACATGTAGAGGCAGATCGTGAGCAACGGAGACTCCAATTGTAATCGGCAATAAGGTTACTTTTCACTATTACCTTAATGGTAACTCGGTCAGTAGGTTCCAGCTGAGATCTAGAGCTTCCAGCTTCTTGGCATCACAAACCCAATCTGGCACTGATGTTAAGCAGTTCCTTATGAAAAGCATAGGTGACTATTATTAAAATTGACAAGCGAACATATTCTTCAGACCTGTAAAGTGTGTGTGGGGGAAACACCATGCAAGCACGGGGAGAACATACTAACTCAGATATTACCCTTGCTCCCCATGCTACCAACACAGGGCAGTGCCCATGCTAGAGCAAGAATACCTACACACTTACCTGGACAAGTCTAAGGAAATCACCTGGGAAGGAGCCAGGTAGACATTCACCAAGGACAACCCTACAATAAAGACAAGGATGCAACGTAAGATGAGTGGAGAACACCAGACACGGGGAGGTGAAGGTGGCGGTGGCAACGTACGGTTTGAAGTGGCAAAAACTGCTCTCAGGGAAAAGCCACAGAGATTTAGCTCCTTCAGCTGGTTGCGTTCGCAGTGTAATTGCTCGAGGTTCCCCATGCATCGGAGGTCCAGAGCCGTCAGCTGATTATCTCGTACATCAAACTGAGTGACGGTGTCTAATCCCTCCAAGGTGCCGCTGACTTGTATTAGATGATTCATCCTGGAAGGATTTCAGTCAATGATGCGCTGGGCTTCACACTAAATTATTTCATTATAACCCCTCAGATCGTTCCTTACACCCCGCCCAGCACCCCTGGAACAAACCTCAAGTCGATGGACTTTAAGTGCGCCATGTTGCTTAAAGTCTGAAGACCTAAAGACTCCACGCGATTCCCGGCCATGCATAATTTGTCCACGGAGGTAAGTTTCTCAAACACAGGGGGTATAATGCTCAGATCATTGAACGAGAGCCCCAAGCAGGAGAGCTGCTGCAGACATCCAAGCTCCTCTGGTAATGAAGTCAAGCAATTCCCATCGAGGTTTAGCGTCTGTAAGCTGCAGGTAAGCAGAGAGAATATATAGGATAAATAAGATCAAAGCAAAAAAAAACTTATATTTCTGTAATGTAGGTGTGGCTACTTTCAAATGGGTGGAGCTTCTTGCTCCATGGGTGGGGTTATGTAAAAAAAAGTCAGTGTCACACGGCAACCAATCAAATTCCAGCTGTCATTTTGTCAGTGATTGGTGACTATGGGGACCCAATGCCTCCATGACAGGAGCTATGGACACTAGGACAGCTCGGTCAGCGTGTTGTCCCACAGCTGTAGGGCTTGCTGACGATATTAAAGTCTTTATAACAGAACTGCTGCGTGCGCATGTTTTTTTTTTTTTGCAAACACCGATTACTCATAACATTTGTGTTGTCCAGAACTGACCTGAGCATCTGCCCAACTTGGGGTGGTAAGTTTGTCAGTCCATTACACGACACGTTCAGCTCTGTGAGAGTGGTGATCTCGCATAACTGGAGGGGGAAATCTCCCAGTTTGTTTTGCGACAGGTTCATAACTTTCAGCTGTGAAAACCTTAAGAACATAAAAAAACATGACAATCTTTAATTATCGTTATAACTGGACCACCCACGGTCGTGTCGATCATCATGAGAAAATCTGGACAAACCTGCAGAGACTACGGACTCCGGCCGCGCGGTGCAACTGCAGGAAGTTGTGGCGGAGATTGAGGTTGGTGATGTCCTGACAGTAGAACAAGTGCTCAGGAATCTCCTCCAGGCTTTGACACGAGAGATCGACAGTGCTCAGTCTTTGAGATACAACCTACAACCAAACAATATGGAGATAATCTATATCCGAAGTTCTCCACCTGTAGTAGGAGTAACCCAGGGGTTACAAGCACCGTCCTCATGATATGCTGCTATGTATATATCATAGGTGCAGCACAGCGTGCGATCATAGCCTTGGGGTACGTTGATGTCATTTAAGTATGGGGTACTAGGCTTAGGGACATTCAAAAACCTAGATCTAGAACACGTGTAATGAATGTCACGTCACCTACACGATCAACCGATATCCATGAACCGTCCCATCAGAATACAAGAAACCAGTTATTTAAAGGGATTTTTCGGGACTGTAATATTGACGGCCTAGCTGTGGTGCTATGACGAGCTTCACGTCCTGCGTCCCCTTATGGTTTACCAGGCACAGCGCTGTACATATGGTTGTGGCTGTCCCTGGTACCCCAGGCTTAGTTCTATTCACTTGAATGGGACGGAGCTGCAGTACCAGGCACAGCCACAACCAAATGTACGGCGCTGTGCATTGTAAAGAATGAAGGGGACCCTTAATGCAGCAGTCCCCCCAACACCCAATCATATTTTGATGGCCTATGTCTATCAATATTAAAGTCCAGGGAAAACCTCTTTAATTGATGCCATCTATATTGCAGGCCTCGATATTCTATTCACAATAGTCCAATTAGACTGACTTCTTAATGGGATGGTCTACTTTTTTCCTGAAACAGCACCACTCTTGTCCATGGGCTGGGTCTGGTATTGCAGCTCTTTCCCATTCACATCCATTCTGAACCAAAATGTACTTAAGATATTCCTCCCAAAATCTATAACCCAGAAAGACTCAATTGTTTACTGCAGACAAGAATCAGCATTGGTATATTCCAAGTAACTTTATAAATACATTGTATTTCCGATCCTGAGTTACAGTATTAAACTACAGAGCTGCACTCACAATTCTGCGGTTTTTTTTTTTTAGGGGAAACAGTCAACAAGCTTGACTAAAGCTTAGCTGAGCTCTCATAAAGTGGTGGGAACGTACATTTTTTCCCAACATCCAATTATTGTACAATACCTGACGGAGTTCTGTGCAGACATTGAGCAATAAAAAAATGCTGGAAGATTTCAACTCTAAATCCTTCAGAATTGTAAATGACGCCATGGACTAGAATATAGACTGTAACCTAAGATCCAAAAACTGCAACGTATGAACAAAGCCCAAGACTGGTGTAAACAGCCCCCTTGCTTACTTTGGTTGCCTGGCGGAGCCATCTCTGATACTCTGCTGCAGAATCAAAGCTGACGTGGTAGGTGGGAGCCTGTGCTTCAGCAGAAGAGAAGGCCAGGCAGTGCGGCCTCCGCTTCACCTCCTCTACCTGAAGAGAGAAACGAGAAAGATATTAATGGCAGACAAGAGATCAGACCACAGAACTATAGCTCATGCACTATGTATAACTCTGCTGGAAGTTCAATTTACAAGACTAGAAACTCCAACCCCGGTCAATGAAAATGTTAACCGCCCCCCCCCCCCATCCCCAATGGACAGTAGAATTTGCAGACTACTTAATAATATTTAGTGCGTGAGGAGTTTCCTAAGCTTTACAGACAGAGAAACAAGGGTGTCTTTGGCTGAATGCCGTTCTTTTCAGGTCATGCTGTGACTTCCTGCTGTGATAGAGGCAGAGAGAGCTACATTATTCATTATCTGGAAAGGGGAATCGGGGTACTGATATGAAGGAATACATGGTCTGCAAATCTCTATGCAACATGTTGGTATTATACAAATCAGACTGTACTAAATCGCTGCGTAATTTACTTTTTTTTTTAAAGAATATAATTCTCAATAATAATATAATACAAGATTGGGGCTACATATCACCTTCAGCATTATTATTTGCATAAGCAACACCAAATTGTCTTGGGTAGTCCTGCCAAATGATACTCTGGTTATGTTCATGCCAGCTGCATCAACCCACAACCATTGCTTTATATGGAATAGCTATAAAAATTCCATTCATAAAATCAATAAAGGCGCTGGCGACATAAAAGGTGCCTACAGGGCATTCAGGTTCAAGTCGAAATCTGAATTTATAAGCCCATATATAAATTAGCTTGTGAAAAGTGACAAGTAACTCGCAACGTTTCCCTGCTCAATGTCCTCCATATCATGTTTATTATCCCCGCAGGATTGTGTACAGAGGTGAATAATCATAAAGTGTGTCACAAGCTCAAAAATCCATATACAGTACTAAAATAACCACGCTGATCCCAGGAGCCTCACCTTGCCACCCACTAGGGGCAGTATGTGCATCTTCCCCGTCTGGCAATCCTTCACGGATGATACAATGAGGCAGGTACCGCACAGAACGACCATCCTCTCAGACCACTTGTGTAGCTGGATTTTGCCCTTACGCACGTTATACACCCCCGACAGCAGAATCCGGTCCAGTTGCTCCAAAGAACTTGGTTTCTCTGAAAGATACAATCATTTCATTCTATCCAATCCAACAAATACACTAGACTTCATTCAGCAGCCATCAAGGGTAAATAAATGGAAACAGCACTTTCTTGCCACTACTGCATGTTAATATCTTACAACCTACCCCCCTTACTCAATCATTAATGGGGTAGCCCTCAAAAATTAGCTCTATTCTATGGGGAACCTATTAGCAAGTGTACAATTTCCCTACAGCACTACCGCAGGAGAAAAGAAGTATTACATGGTGCCCATAGAAATCAACGTCTTTGTCTGTGTAATGCACAGATGTGTTGGGTCCTCCAGAGAGAGACCGGCTCTCTGCTCCAGCTAATGGATGGAGGTCCCAAATGAGGGAATCCCTTTTATTAATACAGACAGGCCAACCCCTTTAAATGCCTAATGACTTTTTTACTCTGAAAAATTATAAAAACGCCAATATCTGATAGGATGCTGAAAAGTTTCTATAGTGCAGAAACTCGACAATACACCTGCACGTTCCACACTGCTGGATATTTTCTGTACAGTCTATGGGGCAGACCGATGGTGCATTCAACTATGACCCACTAAAAAAAAGTAACAAAAACCTGAACTGCTGCATTGTTTCTCCGGTCGTCTGCCGCCGGTGATAAGGGGCATAAGAGCCAGGCGCGGTCTCAAGATTTGCATATTCTTTAACCACATTGCGAGGCAATGAGAAAGACGCTTCCGGTTTTAGCAAATTTAATTTTAGCTCTTGTAGAATAAAAAAAAAAAAAGTTATACAAGATTCCAGCATAGTTTCTGTATTAATTCTTCATGGTTGTCAAGATCTCTGATTGCTGTTATTCTGTAGGGATTTTCATTGTTTACCTCTAGTGGATAGAATTCGGTCCATGGTCATGTGATGGACAATAGTGCACGGCTCGTTACATGGTCATGTGATGGACACAGGTGCTGGGATCGTCACATGGTCATGTGATGGACAATGGTGCACAGCTCGTCACATGGTCATGTGATGGACAATGGTGCACAGCTCGTCACATGGTCATGTGATGGACAATGGTGCACGGCTCGTCACATGGTCATGTGATGGACAATGGTGCACGGCTCGTCACATGGCCATGTGATGGACACGCAGGTGCTGGGATCGTTAGAAGACATCTCTGATACACATACTGTAACGACCCGTGCACCTGTGTGACCATCACACGACTATGGACAGAATTTTATCCACTGGAAGTAAACAATAAATGTTCCTACTGAATAACAGCAAGCAGAGATATTAAAAACTGTGAAATTAATACAGAAAGGTATATAGGAAAATTGTATAACTACTAATTATACAAAAAAACAAAAACACTAATCTTCAGAACCTGGACAACCCCTTTATAGGCGCACGTACTTAAAGAGGCTCTGTCACCAGATTTTGCAACCCCTATCTGCTATTGCATGTGATCGGCGCTGCAATGTAGATTACAGTAACGTTTTTATTTTTAAAAAACGAGCATTTTTGGCCAAGTTATGACCATTTTTGTAGTTATGCAAATGAGGCTTGCAAAAGTCCAAGTGGGTGTGTTTAAAAGTAAAAGTCCAACTGGGCGTGTATTATGTGCGTACATCAGGGCGTTTTTACTACTTTTACTAGCTGGGCGCTCTGACGAGAAGTATCATCCACTTCTCTTCAGAACGCCCAGCTTCTGCCAGATCACGCTGTGACGTCACTCACAGGTCCTGCATCGTGTCAGACGAGCGAGGACACATCGGCACCAGAGGCTACAGTTGATTCTGCAGCAGCATCACTGTTTGCAGGTAAGTAGCTACATCGACTTACCTGCTAACGCCGATGCTGCTGCAGAATCAACTGTAGCCTCTGGTGCCGATGTGTCCTCGCTCGTCTGACACGATGCAGGACCTGTGAGTGACGTCACAGCGTGATCTGGCAGAAGCTGGGCGTTCTGAAGAGAAGTGGATGATACTTCTCTTCAGAGCGCCCAGCTAGTAAAAGTAGTAAACACGCCCCGATGTACGCACATAATACACGCCCACTTGGACTTTCACTTTTAAACACACCCACTTGGACTTTTGCAAGCCTCATTTGCATAACTACAAAAATGGTCATAACTTGGCCAAAAATGCTCGTTTTTTAAAAATAAAAACGTTACTATAATCTACATTGCAGCGCCGATCACATGCAATAGCAGATAGGGGTTGCAAAATCTGGTGACAGAGCCTCTTTAAAGGGAAAAACAGAGGAGACATTGGGGAGTCTGGGAAATCTGGGCGACAACCCCCATGGCAGCTGTATCAGCAGATATTGCCACGGAAAGTGACCTAATGGGCCATCAGCGTAATGCACGGACGTGCCAGGTACTCCAGGGACCTTCTTTGTAGCCCTCTCTGCTCTGGACAGTGAACCCCCCTCTTTGGACTCCGTATGTCCTAACAGGCGGTTATCTTAACCAGACGGACCCTTTAACATTACAACTTACCATTATAAAATCGAATCATGCAGCTAAGATCGGAGTGGGCGGCCTCCTCCTGGATCCGAGCAGCGTCCCGTAATCCCAGATCAGACAAGTACTTGTATATCATGTGCAGAGGACGTTCCTGAGGTTCCAACCGCCTGAAAACCCAAAGACACACCATACAACATGTAGAAGTTACAGGATGCAAAGCCAAAAAAACTTAAAACCTAAAGACGTACAATCGCAGTGCAGGTGGATGCAATCTATTGTTCCCTGTTATCAGCCACTTCAGGTAAAGAAGCCGACTGTGGTGTTGTGCAATGGAAGGACTGACAGGAAGTTTTTGAAGATCTTTACCCCAATGATCGTTACTTTATCTCACATACCTTCAGATCGGAGAACCTTCAGATACATTTACTACAGCGGCAGTGACATAATTTCATTTTTCTCCCTGGTGGCTTAGTTGCTTGTGGTTTATAAATATTCTATCCTTGCTTTAATGGAAATCAGTTTCTTTATGGGCTTATTGCCTGGTGCTTATACACAGTAGTGAACCTAAACAAGCAGAGCTGCAGTGTAAAGAATGGTAGATAAACAAACGGGAGGGAGCAATAGCTCCAAAAAAGACAAGTGTAGCTAAACGGGAGCTGCGAATCACAACTTTGCCTTAGAGCGAAGCTAAAAAGCAGCCAAGACTGAGCGTTACCCATAGGAGTAGTGACTAATATATTCACAACTGGACATATTATTGAGAATTGTACAAGATTAGAAATACATGGCTGCTGTCCGTGGCTTGTGTCTGGTATTGCAGCTCAGTGCCATAGAAGTGAATAGGGCTAAGCTGCAATACCACACTCAACCAGTGGACAGGTGTGGCGCTGTTTTGCAAAGAATGCAGCCATGTATTTCTAATCCTTCACAACTCCTTTTATATGTGCAAAGAAATAAAAGCTTCTTGCAGATTATTGATTACAAGTTACAGTAAAATATGAAGCAAATAGAAAATCTCTTTCATTTTTCGTGTGCCTGAAGACCTGTTTCTTCTCCGGTCTCGCCCCCGTCATTGCATCATGAGCCTCTGTACAAGATGCCAATCTAATAAATACACCTCCTTATCTAAGTGCAAAATAATCTCAAGACAAATGAGCTGAGTCTTCAATATTTGCACTGGGCAATGATAAAGGTCACGGAGCTGTGCCAGGTATACGAGTTACTAATACTCACCTGAGGATATCCGACAAGGAGTCCTGAGCCCGATCCCTAGATCCTAATCACTGGGTACCGTATAATAGTACATGGTATATGGACAGTTAGGCACCCGGTGGATACCAGGAGTATATAGCCATTACAAATATAAGTCCTTGAGTCGTCCTCTTCCGTCAAACTGGGTGAAAACCAATATGGCTGTCATTATAGCACCCACAGGTGCTGTCACCCAGATTTGCCTGACTCCTGAAGATAAAAAGTTTTGCAGCAATAGTTCCCGTCTCCAGTCTCATTGTACCCTTAAGGCTATGTTCACACAGGTGGAATACGCTGCGTAAAAGACCACAGCTTATCCACCCTAGGCACTGCAGGGAATTCCGGACGAAAAAACCACACCAAATTGCGGTTCAGTTTTTCGTCCGGCATGCCCACTGCGGAAAAATGCACGTAAAAAGAAAAAAATAAATAAATAAATAAATTTTCATACTTACGTAGCCACGGCGACGCGTCCTTCTACCGTCCAGCCTCTTGGGATGACATTTCATCCCATGTCACTGCTGCTGCCTGTGATTGGCTCCAGTGGTCACATGGGATGAAACGTCATGCCAAGAGGCCGGCCTGGTCGAAGCAGCACAGAATTCCGGGTAAGTATAAGATTATTTTTTTCTCCGAGTTGCGATTCGCAGCTTTTCCACCGCAAAAATCACATCTGCTATTTGTTGCGAGTTTTACCTTCCCATTGAATTAAATGGGGGAAACCCGCAACAAAAAAGCGGCGATTACGCAAATACAATGGACGAGCTGCGGATAGTAAAAAAAACGCACCGCAGGTTTTACGCAGCGTGGGGACAAGATATATCCAAATCTCATCCACTGTGCTACTATATTATTCTGGGGATTTTCCGCGACGAAATCCGTTGAGGAAAATACACAGTATATACGCTACATGTGAACTTAACCTAAAAGGTTTCTTTACCCCACTATACTTATCAGAATATCTAGCAATGAATCTAGAGCAATGCGATGGTAAAGCTTAGAAACAACGTTTTTGGACAGTCAGCAGAATACAGGTTGCTATTTACGGCAGTCTGCACTATGCTCATGGAGCAGAAGACACAGGATATCATAAAACAGCCAGTGGAAAAGTGGCGGAGTTGTAGGATCATCTATTCCTAAGCAGCGCATCAATAGTGAATCGTCTCCTCACCTGACCAGGTCGCCATTGAGCTGTAGGTATAAGTCCTCCGTCCCTTCACTTAGGAGGATCTCAGAGGCGGTTGTGTCTACAGTGCAGAGCACCACATGGAGATCACAGATGGAGGACGTGTGGTCTGTCCCGTAGACGTAGACACATCCTCTGCTGGGGTCTTCTCTCAGCCATTCTTTCTCTCGTGATCCTAAACAGCATTTCTGACTCAGGCAATTTTTACTTCCACTACGTTTCATGTTTCTCTGTAAAAAAAGAAAAACGAATCAACCCAAGAAGAAGACGAGATCATGAAGTGGCTGCAGACATATAGAATTAGTATTACACACTGCGGCAGCATCTATTTGTAGTTCTGTTCTAACAGCGCCCCCCGCTGGATGCACTGCACAGGCAGATTTATTAACAATACAGCAGACTGCCCTCCCATGCTACACGGACTTGTTTTAGGAAACTCAGACACTGAAGTGCATAAAGTATTGTAGAAGAAATGATGACAATATTAAACAGCAAACAGAGACTATGAAATTCCGCATCCTTAGATTCCCCTCCAATAGTAGTTCTATTCTTGTATATAGGGGGCAGTATTATAGTAGTTTTATTCTTGTATATAGGGGCAATATTATAGTAGTTATATTCTTGTATATAGGAGCAGTATTATAGTAGTTATATTCTTGTATATAGGGGCAGTATTATAGTAGTTATATTCTTGTATATAGGGGGCAGTATTATAGTAGTTATATTCTTGTATATAGGAGCAGTATTATAGTAGTTATATTCTTGTATATAGTGGGCAGTATTATAGTAGTTATATTCTTGTATATAGGAGCAGTATTATAGTAGTTATATTCTTGTACATAGGGGGCAGTATTATAGTAGTTATGTTCTTGTATATAGGAGGCAGTATTAGTAGTTATATTCTTGTATATAGGAGGCAGTATTATAGTAGTTATATTCTTGTATATAGGAGCAGTATTATAGTAGTTATATTCTTGTATATAGGGGCAGTATTATAGTAGTTATATTCTTGTATGTAGGAGCAGTATTATAGTAGTTATATTCTTGTATATAGGAGCAGTATTATAGTAGTTATATTCTTGTATATAGGGGGCAGTATTATAGTAGCTATATTCTTGTATATAGAGGGCAGTATTATAGTAGTTATATTCTTGTATATAGGAGCAGTATTATAGTAGTTATATTCTTGTATATAGTGGCAGTATTATAGTAGTTATATTCTTGTACATAGAGGGCAGTATTATAGTAGTTATATTCTTGTATATAGGAGCAGTATTATAGTAGTTATATTCTTGTATATAGGGGCAGTATTATAATAGTTATATTCTTGTATATAGGGGCAGTATTATAGTAGTTATATTCTTGTATATAGGAGCAGTATTATAGTAGTTATATTCTTGTATATAGGGGCAGTGTTATAGTAGATACATTCTTGTATATAGGGGCAGTATTATAGTAGTTATATTCTTGTATATAGGGGGCAGTATTATAGTAGCTATATTCTTGTATATAGTATCAGTATTATAGTAGTTATATTCTGGTATATGAGTGGCAGTATTATAGTAGTTATATTCTTGTATATAGGGGCAGTGTTATAGTAGATACATTCTTGTATATAGGGGCAGTATTATAGTTGTTATATTCTTGTATATAGGGGCAGTATTATAGTAGTTATATTCTTGTATATAGGTGGCAGTATTATAGTAATTATATTCTGGTATATAGGAGCAGTATTATAGTAGTTCTATTCTTGTACATAGGGGCAGTATTATAGTAGTTATATTCTTGTATATAGGGGCAGTATTATAGTAGTTATATTCTTGTATATAGGAGCAGTATTATAGTAGTTATATTCTTCTATATAGGGGGCAGTATTATAGTAGTTATATTCTTGTATATAGGAGCAGTATTATAGTAGTTATATTCTTGTATATAGGGGGAGTGTTATAGTAGATACATTCTTGTATATAGGAGGCAGTATTATAGTAGTTAAATTCTTGTATATAGGGGAAGTATTATAGTAGTTATATTCTTGTACATAGGAGGCAGTATTATAGTAGTTATATTCTTGTATATAGGAGCAGTATTATAGTAGTTATATTCTTGTATATAGAGGGCAGTATTATAGTAGTTATATTCTTGTATATAGGGGCAGTATTATAGTAGTTATATTCTTGTATATAGGGGGCAGTATTATAGTAGTTATATTCTTGTATATAGTATCAGTATTATAGTAGTTATATTCTGGTATATGAGTGGCAGTATTATAGTAGTTATATTCTTGTATATAGTAGCAGTATTATAGTAGTTATATTCTTGTATATAGGGGCAGTATTATAGTAGTTATATTCTTGTATATAGGGGCAGTATTATAGTAGTTATATTCTTGTATATAGGAGCAGTATTATAGGAGTTATATTCTTGTATATAGGGGGCAGTATTATAGTAGTTATATTCTTGTATATAGGGGGCAGTATTATAGTAGTTATATTCTTGTATATAGGGGGCAGTATTATAGTAGTTATATTCTTGTACATAGGGGGCAGTATTATAGTAGTTATACTCCTGTATATAGAGACAGTATTATAGTAGTTATATTCTTGTATATAGGAGGCAGTATTATAGTAGTTATATTCTTGTATATAGGAGGGAGTATTATAGTAGTTATATTCTTGTATATAGGGGGCAGTATTATAGTAGTTATATTCTTGTATATAGGGGCAGTATTATAGTAGTTATATTCTTGTATAAAGGGGGCAGTATTATAGTAATTATATTCTTGTATATAGGGGGCAGTATTATAGTAGTTATATTCTTATATATAGGGTCAGTATTATAGTAGTTATATTCTTGTATATAGGGGGAGTATTATAGTAGTTGTATTCTTGTATATAGAAGCAGTATTATAGTAGTTATATTCTTGTATATAGGAGCAGTATTATAGTAGTTGTATTCTTGTATATAGAAGCAGTATTATAGTAGTTATATTCTTGTATATAGGGGGCAGTATTATAGTAGTTATATTCTTGTATATAGGGGCAGTATTATAGTAGTTATATTCTTGTATATAGGGGGAGTATTATAGTAGTTATATTCTTGTACATAGGGGAGCAGTATTATAGTAGTTATATTCTTGTATATAGCGGCAGTATTATAGTAGTTATATTCTTGTATATAGGGGGCAGTATTATAGTAGTTATATTCTTGTATAAAGGGGGCAGTATTATAGTAATTATATTCTTGTATATAGGGGGCAGTATTATAGTAGTTATATTCTTGTATATAGGAGCAGTATTATAGTAGTTATATTCTTGTATATAGGAGCAGTATTATAGTAGTTATATTCTTGTATATAGGGGGCAGTATTATAGTAGTTATATTCTTGTATATAGGGGGCAGTATTATAGTAATTATATTCTTGTATATAGGGGGCAGTATTATAGTAGTTATATTCCTATATATAGGGGCAGTATTATAGTAGTTATATTCTTGTACATAGGGGGCAGTATTATAGTAGTTATATTCTTGTATATAGGAGCAGTATTATAGTAGTTATATTCTTGTATATAGGGGGAGTATTATAGTAGTTATATTCTTGTACATAGGGGAGCAGTATTATAGTAGTTATATATCTTGTATATAGCGGCAGTATTATAGTAGTTATATTCTTGTATAAAGGGGGCAGTATTATAGTAATTATATTCTTGTATATAGGGGGCAGTATTATAGTAGTTATATTCTTGTATATAGGGGCAGTATTATAGTAGTTATAGTCTTGTATATAGGAGCAGTATTATAGTAGTTATATTCTTGTATATAGGGGCAGTATTATAGTAGTTATATTCTTGTATATAGGGGGCAGTATTATAGTAGTTATATTCTTGTATATAGGGGGCAGTATTATAGTAATTATATTCTTGTATATAGGGGGCAGTATTATAGTAGTTATATTCCTATATATAGGGGCAGTATTATAGTAGTTATATTCTTGTACATAGGGGGAGTATTATAGTAGTTATATTCTTGTACATAGGGGAGCAGTATTATAGTAGTTATATTCTTGTATATAGCGGCAGTATTATAGTAGTTATATTCTTGTATATAGCGGCAGTATTATAGTAGTTATATTCTTGTACATAGGGGAGCAGTATTATAGTAGTTATATTCTTGTATATAGGGGCAGTATTATAGTAGTTATATTCTTGTATATAGGGGGAGTATTATAGTAGTTATATTCTTGTACATAGGGGAGCAGTATTATAGTAGTTATATTCTTGTATATAGCGGCAGTATTATAGTAGTTATATTCTTATACATAGGGGCGGTATTATAGTGTTATAGTCTTGTATATAGCAGTATTATAGTAGTTATATTCTTGTACATAGGGGGCAGTATTATAGTGTTATAGTCTTGTATATAGCAGTTATATTCTTGTACACAGGGGGCAGTATTATAGTAGTTATATTCTTGTATATAGCGGCAGTATTATAGTAGTTATATTCTTGTACATAGGGGGCAGTATTATAGTAGTTATATTCTTGTATATATGGGGCAGTATTATAGTAGTTATATTCTTGTATATAGGGGGCAGTATTATAGTAGTTATTTTCTTGTATATAGGGGGTAGTATTATAGTAGTTATATTCTTGTACATAGGGGGCAGTATTATAGTAGTTATATTCTTGTACATAGGGGGCAGTATTATAGTAGTTATATTCTTGTATATAGGGGGCAGTATTATAGTAGTTATTTTCTTGTATATAGGGGGTAGTATTATAGTAGTTATATTCTTGTCTATAGGGAGCAGTATTATAGTGTTATAGTCTTGTATATAGCAGTATTATAGTAGTTATATTCTTGTATATAGGGGGTAGTATTATAGTAGTTATATTCTTGTACATAGGGGGCAGTATTATAGTCGTTATATTCTTGTACATAGGGGCAGTATTATAGTAGTTATATTCTTGTATATAGGGGCAGTATTATAGTAGTTATATTCTTGTGTATACGGGCAGTATTATAGTAGTTATATTCTTGTACATAGGGGGCAGTATTATAGTAGTTATATTCTTGTATATAGGGGCAGTATTATAGTAGTTATATTCTTGTATATAGGAGCAGTATTATAGTAGTTATATTCTTGTATATAGGGGCAGTATTATAGTAGTTATATTCTTGTATATAGGAGCAGTATTATAGTAGTTATATTCTTGTGTATTGGGGCAGTATTATAGTAGTTATATTCTTGTATATAGGGGCAGTATTATAGTAGTTATATTCTTGTATATAGGAGCAGTATTATAGTAGTTATATTCTTGTATATAGGAGCAGTATTATAGTAGTTATATTCTTGTATATAGGGGCAGTATTAGGGCGGGTTCACACGTGGCGGAATTTCACTTAAATTCCGCTGCGGACACTCCGCAGCGTTAATCCGCAGCGGTGCCGTTTGTCCATTGACTTACACTTTAATTTAGCAGTGTTCGTTTAGACGAGGCGTAAAATTCCGCTGCGGAGCATAGGCTGCGGAGCGGAATTTGGTGTCCGCAGCATGCTCTGTCTGTTGCGGAGCAGTGGCGGACTCATGGCGGAATTTCTCCATTGACTTCAATGGAGAGTCAAAATTCCGCAATGAAGTCCGCAGATCTTATGTGTGCTGCGGAGCGTATTGTTTTTACTACCATGACATTTCTTCATTCTGGCTGGACCTATGTATTTCTAGGTCTACAGCCAGACTGAGGAAGTCAATGGGGCTCCCGTAATGACGGGAGCGTTGCTAGGAGACGTCTGTAAATAGTCACTGTCCAGGGTGCTGAGAGAGTTAAGCGATCGGCAGTAACTGTTTCTGCACCCGGGACAGTGACTACCGATCTCAATATACATGTATCTGTAAAAAACATATAAGTTCGTACTTACCGAGAACTCCCTGCGTCTGTCTCCAGTCCGGCCTCCCAGGATGACGTTTCAGTCTAAGTGACGGCTGCAGCCAATCACAGGCCAAGCACAGGCTGCAGCGGTCACATGGACTGGTGCGTCATCCAGGGAGGTCGGGCTGGATGCCGAAAGAGGGACGCGTCACCAAGACAACGGCCGGTAAGTATGAAATTCTTTTACTTTCCCTAGGGAAAGTGCTGTCCCTTCTCTCTATCCTGCACTGATAGGGAGAAGGGAAGCACTTTTCCCGCAGTCCGCAGCAGCTAGTCCGCATCAATTTTCTGCACATTTTGTGCAGATCCGCAGCAGAATCTGCAACGCAGATTCTGTGCGGCACTGATGCGGACAGTTGCGGAGGAAATCCGCCACGTGTGGTCATGCCCTTATAGTAGTTATATTCTTGTATATAGGGGGCAGTATTATAGTAGTTATATTCTTGTATATAGGAGCAGTATTATAGTAGTTATATTCTTGTATATAGGAGCAGTATTATAGTAGTTATATTCTTGTATATAGGAGCAGTATTATAGTAGTTATATTCTTGTATATAGGAGCAGTATTATAGTAGTTATATTCTTGTGTATTGGGGCAGTATTATAGTAGTTATATTCTTGTGTATTGGGGCAGTATTATAGTAGTTATATTCTTGTATATAGGAGCAGTATTATAGTAGTTATATTCTTGTATATAGGAGCAGTATTATAGTAGTTATATTCTTGTGTATTGGGGCAGTATTATAGGAGTTATGTTCTTGTACATAGGGGGCAGTATTATAGGAGTTATGTTCTTGTATATAGGGGGCAGTATTGTAGTAGTTATATTCTTGTATATAGGAGCAGTATTATAGTAGTTATATTCTAGCTTCTGAGCCGGAGTTAAAATAAATAGTAGCCTCTATTCTGCTGATGGATGCATTATTGACCCGGTAGCAATGCAGATAATACCAGTACATTAAGAACTTGCAGTACACATAGGTTTGAAAGCAACGCAAGGAGATTTATGTATAGAGATGTAATAAGACACTGCGCAACATAACAGGATGGCTCTAATGAATAAAGCGTATGTCCCGAGGACAAATGACACCTGCATACAGGTGTGAACAATACATAAAATGAAACGTACGCTCCACAGGGAAATGAAATGCAAATAAGATAAATGACACCTGTATACAGGACAATATAGACATTGATGTCTGTCGAGAATGAATCACCAGTATACAGGGACCACATACAGATAATAGACACAGGAGGTCTGCTGCACAGGTGTACATTATAGATAGGTATCTGCAGGTTATACCTGTATACAGGTGAGGGGGAGGTGTACAGTAATATAGCAGATAGCCAAGTATGAGATGACACCTGTGTACCGGTAGGGGGCGCTGTAGAGATTGGATCTGTCTGAGAACTGGCCACTTCCATAATCTGTCGCCCCACCACTGCTCTCCATCACAGATGCATACAACCAATCACCTCCAATGACAGTCGCCCACCTTAAGCACTCGCACTGCAGCTCCCCGTGTACCGGTATTGGGCCGGTTCGGTTCAGGGCCTCCCTCCCCGTTGGGTCCCACGACCGGACCCGGTCTCTGGCCGTCCATTTCCACAGCTTGCAGAACGACTGACAGCCAACAGGCGTCTAGCCAATCTCCTGCGTCCCCGCCCGCTAGTGCAATGACAGCAAGATTCGCGCAGCCAATCACACGGAAGCTGACACACGCGCTGCCAATCCAATAAATTTACCCCGCCCACCTTGCGTACTCTATATTTCGCACATTACTCCGCCCACCGCTGCCATCTTAACTGCTGGCATATTACATGCAACCTGTACCTTGCCCTTCTCATGACGTATAAGGAGCGACGTGAGATGTGTAAGGTTAGCCTGCCAGGGCACGTGTTCTTTACAAGTGATGATGGCAACTTTTACAATGAGCTAGTTAATCATTATCCCAATAGTAAAACTAGATGTAAGACTATATGGATTACTAGTAAGGGGTTAATCATTAACCCCGCTGCCCTTTATATCTGAACATTGGGCTGCCTTATCTCAATCAATAATGGTGCTTTGGCTGAATACATATATATTTACAGATACAGTACAAGGAATTCACTGGAGCCAAGCAGGAACTTCCCTCGAATATTATTCAGATGTGCCATTAATGTCCTACCGCTGACCCCAAGTTCCCCAAACATGATTAGTATCTCCCCCTTGAACTTTGTGGGTGATCGATGAAACGCACTCGGGTATGATAAAGAGTCGGGCACATTTGTGGGGGTGCCAGTGGTCCGACTCCCAACAAGAATACAATTACTGCCTATCAAATCAATGTGCTATAAAGGTTATTCCTAAGAAAAACCTTTATATTTAGCAATAGGAGCTGTGGCTCTCCAGCTATTGCTAAACTACAACTCCCAGCATACCCTGACAGCGGAATGCTGGGAGTTGTAGTTTTGCAATAGTTGGAGAGCCACATGTTGGAGATCACTAAATAGTCAAAACAACAGAGCAGTGATGGACTTTTCCTTGATTGAACTTGATGGACACGTGTCTTTTTTTCAACTGTAACTAATCGGACACATTGAACTGGACCGGGGAGGACCAGGCAAGTCCTAACAAACCCTGCCAGGTCCCAGACTACTTGGGGTAGGCCAGATTTCTATATTTTGAAGTTCCACATGACTTGGAAAGCAGAAATTCTAAACTTCTTTGAATCCGATATTATTGGGACCTGGGATTTGCAGGATTATTAGACAATGATAGGGTCTATTCACACGGTGCAGAGAAATAGCAAATTTCGTAAAATCCCGCAATCTGACAGTGACGAGTGAATAGATAAATCTACTGTAAACACTTTTTGATCAGGGGTGATCATTGCTCAGTCCTGCGCTGGTCCAGATTATTCTGCAGCTTCATGTCAGAAACAAGAGAGATACGATAAAGGGATCACTATATATGCTTATATCTATATGAGCAATTCAATACTCTGATTCTTTGTACCGAGACAGTTTTGCAACATGTTCTTTTTCATTTTTGAGACATTTCTGGCCTGATTCCATGAGATCAGAAATTTCAGGTCTAGCGTGGAGACCGGATCCCCGGCCTAGATTAATATCCGGACCGGAACTACAGAACACCACAGTTCCACAATTTGGGCCCTACTTACACCCGTTTAGAGCATGTTCTACCACCCTGCTGCGGTTTAGGGACAAGAAGGAGAGGACACTTTGCCGGAAGAAGCTACTGCGGACGTGGACATCATTTTGTCCATGGGAGGGAAATGACTTTAGCAGCTTGCTGCCGCTGACATTGTGGATACGCTACGACCTCCCTGCTGTCCTTCTATAAACTGCACAGATGTAATCTGGACATAATGCAGCGCATGGAGGATCTTCCCCCTTCCCTATGTCTATAATCATTTAACGTATGTTTGGTTGTGCACTGCTCTGAGGTGATTCTCCATTCTTACACCGTCCTGCTGCTCATCGAGACTTCCATAATGGCCCCTCCAAACAATCTAAAATCACAGACATGATGGATAAATCCACTGGTCCTACATCCGGGACCTGCGCATCGCGGCCTTCTGAGGCCTCCACCTCTTCAGTTGAATCCCATCCTGAACAGTCCCATGCTGGACGTGCTGAAGGCTATTACGCAATCTCGTACGATTCGAACTGAGAAAATTGATGCCCTTCAGACAGACTTTGGTCTCCTCAGAGCTGATGTACACACGCTGCGTGAAAGAGCTACTGAGTCCGAGAGGCGTATTTCTGACCCGGAAGATGTGACTCCCCTGAGATCGAGCGTCAACACATTAGAATCACAACAGTCCATTTGGCGGGCTAAAGTAAATATCCGCCGCATTGGCCTGCCTGAAGGTGTGGAAAGGCCAGACCCCGCTGCATTCTTGGAAAATTGGCTCAAGTCAACATTTGAAGATACCGCCTTTTCCCCTATGTTCTGTGTGGAACGTGCACATCGGATCACGAGCAGAGCTCCTCCACCTGGGGCACCGCCACACACTTTCATCACCAAGTTTCTGAATTTTAAAGACAAATTGCTGGAACTGGCGAGGAAACAGGAGCCTCAAACATACTAACCAAGATGTGAGAGTCTTTCCCAACTATTCATTGGAGGTACAAAAAAACAGAGGCCAAGAAATGTTTAAGGGAGAAAAAAAATAGTCTATTCTATGGTATACACCACAAAACTGAGATTGGTGCATAATGAATCTGCAATATTTCTCGACAAGCCAGAAGTCGTCTTTGCCTGGTTGTTACGTCATGGACTCAGATTTCCTTACTCCTGTGCTACTATATCTGCCTATGCTGTAAGGGACTATAAGGGTATGTTCACACGGCGGGGGTCCGTAACGGCTGAAATTACGGGGATGTTTCAGCCTGAAAACATCCCCGTAATTTCAGCCGTACCGGCATGTGCAGGCGCTTGAACGCCGCGTCAAATACGGCCGTAATTAGCGCTGCTATTCATTGGAGTCAATGAATAGCGGCTCCAATTACGGCCAAAGAAGTGACAGGTCACTTCTTCTACGCGGGCGTCTATTTACGCGCCGTCATTTGACAGCGGCGCGTAAATATACGCCTCGTGTGAACAGACAAACGTCTGCCCATTGCTTTCAATGGGCAGATGTTTGTCAGCGCTATTGAGGCGCTATTTTCAGACGTAATTCGGGGCAAAAACGCCCGACTTACGTCCGTAAATAGGCCGTGTGAACATACCCTAACAGTGGGAAATTGCCCTACACCGTGTATGTGTTCCTAACTTTGCTCTTCTGTGAAGAGTTTCCTCGCTGATATCTTCAGTGATGGGTGTCGGGTGACATACCAGGACTTGGATATATTACCGTAATACTCTGTCTTCCATGCCGTAGCTCTATTGAGCGTATTCGCTTTGATTGAGAATCCTTGATGCATTCTAGGGGGATGCCCCGTTTCACTAACCATTTAAGCATACTTTGTAGTTTTGTTTCTGTTTTTTGATACATGCTGCAATTGGGAAGGCAATCTGTCTCAAGTTCAGGGGGGATGGGTGTTTTTCAGTTGGGTTTAAGGCCCCCTGCACATGACCATGCCCGTAAATCACGGTCCGTGATTACAGGCACGGCTGGCCACGGACAGACACCCGCATTTGCGGGCCGTGCTCCCATTCTAAAATATGGGAGCATGGCCCGTAAAAGCACAAAAATAGGACATGTCCTATCATTTGCGCAAGGCCTTCTACGGCCCAGACACCTTCCCGTAAATTTACGGGAAGGTGTCCGTGGACAATAGAAGTGAATGGGTCCATAATTATGGTCCGTAATTATGGATCGCAATTACGGATGAATTCTACGGTCGTGTGCATGGGGCCTAATTGTTTCTGCCATACAATCTCCCTCCGGCCACCGACAGATGGCAATTTGGTATGGGACGCCTTCAAGGCATATATCAGAGGGGTGGTTGTACGGGCAATCTCCTCACATATTTGGGGCCTGACTAAACCACGTCCAGTGTTGGAGGCTGAACTGGTAGCAGCGGAGGAGGAATATCTCAGGACTAGGGACTCCTCGGCCTTTACTACCTTCTCAGCAAAGCAATGTGAATATACCCTCTTATTAATGGAGCTCACCAGGAAGAAAACATTGTACTTCCAACAGAGGGTTTTTGAACAGGGGAATAGGAATGGTCTTTTGCCGGCTTACTTAGCTGGAGAGGACCCCCCCCCCCCCCCCGAACCCCATTTTGGAACTCACCTCCTGTACTGGGATGCCTGTTAGTGACCCCCTGGCCATTAATGACATTTTTGCTAAATTTTACTGTGATTTATATTACACTAAGGTCTCAAATACTCCACCTGACCTGGAGACATACTTAGACACTATAGAGAGGATGTTAATATTCTGGACGCTGATCTGACCATAGAGGAGATTAGAGGCTATTAACCCCTTTCCAAACAGGAAACCCCCGGCTCTAGATGGTCAACCCATAGAGTGGTAAAAAAGCATGTTCAGCTGATTGCACCTCATTTGCTTAACCTTTTTCAGTCCTTCAATGGGTAATACCCCCCCCCCCCCCACTTTCTATGATAGAGGCTCTTATAGTGGTGATCCCCAAGCTCCTCAATTGTGATATCAAAATTTAGTCTAAATATTGGCTGTGTCTGCAAAAAATAATTTCTCGTTTTAATAATCCAGACCAATCGGGTTTCATGCCAGGGAGGGCCACAGATGTTAACCTTTCAAGGCTCGTCACGAACATATCATCTACTGGAAGGACGAGTGGCTCCAGAATTGTGGCCCTGAGGTCTGTACTAGGCAAATTTGGATTTGGACCCAGGTTTATCCAATGGGTGCAGTTATTATACTCCCACCCTATAGCGAGTGTTAAAGAGAATGTGTCGCTAGAATTGTTTTTTTTTCAGATGACCGATGTTTATATAACTAATTACACATTGCTTTAATGTTTTTTTATTTTTTCACAAGTCATAAAATATTATAAATTCGATTTTAAAATTATAATATTTCCATGTGCTGGCCACTAGAGGGAGCAGTTCCCAAAATGGCAGCATGGTCACTGTGGTAAAGCAACCGCATTGACTTCTGCTGCAAATTTGGGGTGGACACACTCTCCTTAGTGACCTCACTCAATCCCCCCCCCCCTCCCTTCTTCTGGCTAGTTCCGGGCAGGGGAGGGGTTTGAATGTCTTCAAATCGCCTACACTGTGCACCGCCATGTTCTGAGCGACTGCACAGTGGTAGTGATCATACACCACCAGAAATTACCTGCCGCCTCTGTTGCCTCCGCTCTTCTTACCAAGTTCCTGCCGCCTACGCTCCTCTTCCGTGCGCCTCCGCTTCGTCTAAGCCATTGCCGCAGCCGGAAGTAGTCATCTTACTGTCTGGCAGCGACTTCCGTTCCACATGAAAATGGCCAGATTTCTCTCTAGGAACGAGCTTCGTTGTGTTACTGGTGTGAACTGCGCATGACCGATCATGCGCAGTTCACACAGACGGCGCATGCTTCGGGGAATGGAACGGCTCCCGTTCGCATGCTCTATGGGGATGTATGTGCCGTATAGCATATTAGTGTGTCATTAATCGCCATACACAGATGAAAAAAAAAAGACAGCCCCCATAGAGAACTAAAAGTATGAATAAATAAAAAAGTTTCAAGTGACAACATAAATAAAATATTTTGAAGTTTACATTATATAAAAAGCAATAAATAAATAAAAAATCATGACATCTTTCCTTTAAAACCAATTGTCACATTTCCCCCTCATTGACATTAGCCTGAGGGACGAGACAAGGTTGCCAACTATCCCCTTCCCTTTTTGCATTGGCCATAAGAGCCATCAGGAGAGGGTTTTGAGATTGGTGAAAGGGCGGAACGTGTATCTATGCGGATGATACACGATCCAGCGCCATCTACAGGCGAGGTTCCCTCTATTGGATTGATTTACGTCCTTCTCTGGGCTTCGTGTGGATTGGTTAAAATCTTTGGTAATAGCAATAGACGATCCGGCTAGAGACACTGCACTCCCTTCTCCACTACAAATTCCTTATGTGGGTATAGCGATTAGCTGTGATATTGGTACCTTTATACCGGATAATGTCGCTCCTTTGGTGCAACGTCTCAGGACAGACTTTGATAGATGGAAACACCTCCCTCTCACAGTTACAGGCAGAATAATTTGTTTAGGATGAAGTCCTTACCGAGATTTTCGTCCCTCTTTCACAATGCTCCAGTATGGTTTCCATTATCACTGTATTCCACTGTGGATAAAGATTTTCGATCTTTTATTTGGGCAGGGGGTACACGTAGAAGCGCTCTAGGCACACTACAACTACCCACTGAGCAGGGTGGACTGCCCTCCCGAATCTATATCTCTACTTCAACCGGTTTACGTGTGGTGGTGGAGGTGTTTTACTCACAGACACCTTAATCCCGGTACTGAGCTGAAAGCTTCACTTCTCAGCTCCTATAAAGCCCCGGTGAACTCGATCTATAGACGACCCCCCCCCCCTTAGCCTGGGACATACACACAGTCCCAATGCAAACAACTCTCTAGGTCTGGCAGAGATCTTCGTTGGTATTTGGGAGGTCCTGGTCATCTAGGACACTGCTCTGGTGTAACCCGCTTCTGCCGCAGTTACACGGACACCCTAACTGTGGTGAGTGGGCAACCCCGGGTATATTGACCTTGGAGGATGTGGTGGTGGTGGAGAATAAAGTAGCTACTTTTGTACAACTTCGATCCATACACCAGATCCCGACTCATCTCAGGTTCTGCTATTTCAGCTTAGACATGCCCTTTGGTTGCCGTTTGCAGGATATAACATTAGACTCTCTACGTCCCTGGTGGATAATTGGGTGACGCGGGAGACGGTGGCTAAGCCATTATGCACACTTTATGGCCAATTGTTAACTGTATCGTCTAAAAAAACTTGTTACAGCCTTGGATTATTCGTCTCAGACTCTTTCCTCTGTGTCTACAGACGATCATAAGGAAATGCTATCCTCTTTAACAGGTCCCTTGATATCTACGAGAGACCGACTTATTCAATTAAAAATTTTCTCCCAAATTTACTACACCCCTTACAAGTTATTTAGAATGGGACGTATCCAACTCCTGTCTGTCCACGGTGCCACGGAGTTGAGGGCTCCTTCCTACACCTGTTCTGTGAATGTCCGATTATTAATCATTTCTGGGCTGAGATATTAGAGTTCCTTGAGCTTAAAGTAGGACTCCCTCGTATACTTGATCCCAGAACGTGTCTTTTATTATTGGTACAAGAAATTATACTGATCACTGTCAGATCTCTCATGACGCTTCTATTGTTCTAAAAAAAAAAAAAAAAAAAAAAGACTATCCTCCTGCATTGGAAACATCCACAGGTTCTTACATTATCAGCATGGACTGCGTTGGTTAATTCTACCTTGCCACTCTTTAAGCTCACTTATGAAGCGTGTGGATGTCCTGATATATTTCTAAAAGTAGGGAGCTCTTAGACAGCCAATCCTCCTACTAGCTCATAACTTGGCATCGCTCGGGCCTGGGTTTTGCTGACGTCTCTCTCTGATCCGCCACTAGACTCAACCATTAACCGGTCCTCACCAGATTTTAAGTTACATTTTCGCCTGATAAGGAAAGGCTGTTCGTTCAGGTTGTTGTTTTTTTTCGTTTTCTACTATATACATATTGATACGTGAATATATATCCATATGTTTTTGATAAAAATTGACCTCACACTTAATACTGCTGTATTATACAACATTATAGTTTTCTATTTTGTACCACTGTTTGCTATGAGGTCTTCATAAAATTACCTTTAAAAAAAAAAAATATATATATATATATGCTATACGGTTTGATGGGCTTAGGATCGAGCTTCATGACAATTTCTGGTCGCGGTAACATTGTGGGTTGCCGCTACCATCAGAAAATCGCAACGTTCTGATCTGGGTGGGTGACAAACACAAGAATTCAGAAACGTGACTTTATCCTTTATTGGGGAACATTGAGGTACAGAATCCATTGCGTGGATTCAAGTCACAATGGCGTGCTAGAGATTACACACAAAAATATTTTCTCCTAAAATTAGAAAAAAACAAAACAAGAATTACCTGAGAGAGAGAAGAGTCGTCTCCAGATCTGCTAAGTCAATGCTGGGTACCAAGTGGTCCGTAGGAACAGTCACCCAGCTTTCCACAGACTCTGAACGGCATATAAAATCTGCATGGTTATTAAATGCTACTCTATTATTCAGTACGATCGCTAATGGGAATAGCTCTCGTACATGTATAGCGCTAAAGCGTTTCAAACGAAGCAGTCAAATTGCAAAACTGCTGGAAAAAACCCCAGAAAGCAAAGAAGGTCGTGTGACCATCAGCAGCGGTAACCACGTTGGAACTGCGCCAAAGGATTTAAGGAACTGCACAGATCTCATCTATTGATGTGATCTTTTCATTTTAAAGAGAACCTTTCACCTGCCCATACAATGTGCAGCATGTAATGGGCAGGGCTGTACAAACCCGGACTCACTATAAAAAATGTTCCTATCCTTCTCCGTTATTTATTTATCGGTGCCGTTATATTTGGCACCCGATATTTAAATAACCCCCTGAACGGTCAATGGGGCGTGTAACATCGCTGTGACACTGTCCAATCAGCTGCGCGCGCGGACACAAGCACTCCAGCTCTTAGGCTATGTTCACACGGAGTATTTTGGGGGAGGAATATCTGCCTCAAAATTCCGTTTGGAACTTTGAGGCAGATTTTCCTCTCCCTGCACGCCGATTTTCGCACCGTTTTTCGCCCGCGGCCATTGAGCGCCGCGGGCATAAAACAGCGCGAAATACCCTTTCTCTGCCTCCCATTGAAGTCAATGGGAGGTCAGAGGCGGAAGCGCCCGAAGATAGGGCATGTCGCTTCTTTTTCCCGCGAGGCAGTTTTACTGCTCGCGGGAAAAAGACGCCGACGCCTCCCATTGAAATCAATGGGAGGCGTTCTCGGGCCGTTTTTGCCGAGTTTTGCGACGCGGTTTCCGCGTAAAAAAACTCGGCAAAATACCCCGTGTGAACATAGCCTTACTGTGACGCGGTCCGTAGCCGATTGGAAAGTGTCACAGCGATGTTACACGCCCCCTTGCCAATTACACGCCCCATTGACAGTTCAGGGGGTTATTTCAATATCGGGCACCAAATATAATAGCACCGATATCTAAATAACAGAGCAGGATAAGAAATTTGTTTTTAAAAGGCCCCACGGTGCTCTCATGTATGGGCAGGTGAAAGGTTCTCTTTAAAGTGAATGTCCACCCGTGAATACCGTTTAGATATTAAATTCTGTGCTAACTGATTTCTTACATCTTTATATAATTTATTTTATCTTTATAGTGGTTGAAAATGTTTCTGATACAGCAGCCCAAATATTTTGCAAACACAGAACTTGATCATTTAGAGGTCTGTCTGCAGTCGCCACTAGGGGGAGCTTATTGCATACTGTTTAATCCTATGTAGAAAGTTTCTAAAACCCCTCTAGTGGTGGCTGCAGGCAGACAGAAATGTATAATCTAACTCGGTGAAGGGGATTTGGAGCTCTGTATCGGAAAAACAAACTTCTGAACGCTTTAAAGCCATATTAAAAAAAACTTCAAATTTTGGACCAAAAAGTTATATGGTGTTAAAGAGGTGGACACTTATTTAAAGGGTCAAATAATATAATGGTCAAAGGGTAACTAAACTTAAAAAACTTTTGACATGTCAGGTGTTTGGATTGGTGGGGGTTCGAGCACTGAGAACCCCACCAATCGCCAAAACTAAGTGGCAGAAGGGCTCGGGTAAGCGCTGTACCCCTTAGCTTCTGAACGGTTTTCCCCTTTGTGCGGACCCATAGACTTACTATCGAGCCTGTACACCGCTCCTAGGAAAGCCGATCAGAAACAAAGCGGCACAGCACTTACCCGAGCACTTCTGCCACTTCGTTTTAGCGATTGGTGGTGGTCTCCGTTCTCGGACCCCCTCCGATCAAAACTTCTGACATGTCTAAGATTTTTGAAAAGTTTAATTACCCTTTAAGGAAACATTCTGTCTTGGAGACCCCCTACACGTTTAGTACAAAACCATAGTCAGTCATTTTTTGTTTTTTATTACTCTTTATTAGTCACTTTTCATAATTTGTTTCAACCAAAAGACGATAATACACAGCAGTCTAGTAACCCATGAAAATGTTTACACCCTTAATGCTCCCCAATGACTTATTTTTTTTATTTTTGTACAAGTTTGCTTTTACATTTTAAAAATAAGTCTGCGGTAATTAGCAGTTCGTTATCCACCCCACTCAGATGGAATTTGAATGTTCCTTTCAATGAGGCCACCAGGGGGCAGGTTCTTAAGAAAGTTGTAACTTACTGGAACAAGAAAACCAAAAAAAAAAAAAAAAAAAAAAGACGACTTTACAGGGGAGAGCCAGATGACCTCGAAGAAACAAAAAGAAAAATAACCAACGTGGCAAATATAATGTCTGCCCAAGTATTAGGAGACGGCCTGCTGTGCCAGAGGCCAGGACTGAGGGGCGAGCTTGGTGTAGCAGCTTGTCTCCTTTTTTTGCATTGTGGCTCTGCTGCCTTTGTTCTTAATAGATGATCCAAGCTCGTGAATGAATGAAACCGTTACAATGTCCATCTAGAGGCCCGCCGCCTCCTAACTCATGGCTACCTAAGGCAGATTGTTTCCAAACTTTGGCCTCCTTTGAGAATAGCAGAGCCAGCGTCACTTCCCTCGTTATTTACAGAATAATTTCATTTGGGAGGCGACACTTCTTTACCACCTCCTTAGCAGGCACGGAAAATCTACAAACGATTAAGAAATTAGCAGCTGCAGCTACCGAAAAAAAATTATCAGATACTGTATACTCAGCACCATTACATCTGGGCAGCCCACCTAGTGAAAGTCACGGCTCCAGTACCATAAACGTCACCTCTATATGCCATCCAGAAGAACACGAGATCCAGGACAAGCTCTGGTAGAGCAGACGTCTCTCGTATTCACTATTTCCCAATACAACCTGAGGCACTGGAACCTGGACACAGCTCATTGCAAGAGAAGAACAGTAGTAATTTACACAGAAGTTACTATCCGGTGCCGAGTGGTAGAATCAGGCGCTCAGAGGCTGCAGAACTAGCACTTTTTTTTTTGGAGGGGCATTTCGATTGAATCCAGAAGAAGGTGCAGGCAAACTAGGGGAGCAGCAATTCATCCGTGGGATACAATTTAATAGTATTCTAAAAAGTGAGAGTGTCTCTTTGTTGTAGAGAAAGAGACAGAGAATAATAAAGGAGCCTGGGGGGGGGGGGGGGGGGGGCGTGAATGGAAATAGGTCTGCAGGAATGTACAGAGGAGAATAGGGGGGGGGGGATAAGAACACAAAAAATAATCCCATGAGATCCGGCCTGGGAAAATCAACTCTAATTCCCGGCGGGAAAGGTGAGGGTTGTAGGAGGCCAGGCTGCTCCCTCTTATGTTGAGGAAAAGAGAGGCAGCAGTGTCCTTGCTTGGCGTTCATTGCTTCACTCGGCTGCAGAATGTCCCTCAACCTTTTCAGTTACCCCAAAGCCCAAAAGTGCAATCGTTGGCAATCCAAAGGCAGAGGCTCCAGCCCAGAGATCCTTCATCTTGGGTGGGGGGGTGAGAGTAGACACAGCGCCATCTTATTGCCAGGACTGAGGAGGGAAGTTGCTCACTTCGGCGAGGTCCTGCATGGCCGAGCCCTTGTGATTATATGTCAGCTTGATCCGCATGCGCAGCTGTTGCTGCGGGGAGCAAACAAACAAATATGGGTTCACACAGCGCCAAGAAAAGAAAAATAAATAAATGAGGAGGGGTATTCCAGTTTGAACAAATGGTTATTTTTTTGGTTTTATTAAACGTTACACAATTTTGAAATCTACTTTCTGTATCAAGTCCTCATGGTCTTCACTATCTCTGCTTGCAGTCATGGTTTACTTCCAGTGGATGCAAATCTGTCCCGGTCATGTGATAGAAACACAGGTGCACATTTTGTTACAGTTGCAGTGCAAATAGAGCGCTGTCATGTAACGAGCCATGCACCTGTGTTGGCACATAACTAGGACTGAAAATAAACAATGACGGTTTTGACTGAACGACAACAAGCAGAGATCTTGAAAATTGGTACAGAAAATATATTGGAAAATGATATACTTTATTTAATGAAAATTGTATAAGCGTCATTGGCTGAAACCATCGTACCCCATTAAAGGAAGAGCGCTAATTGTGTGTCGATATTTACCTTTTGGGGGTTCAGGACTTTAATGACCTGCGTGACACTACCGGCATTGAAGGGCGGAAGGACATTACTGCTCGGAGACAGGAGCTGAAGCTGGAACGTCTGAAATAAAAATCAACTGATAAGTGATTGTTCCTGGCCTAATGCCTTAGAATTAAGAGCAAATACGTGGACAATGGCAATCTTGTTCCAGCACATCATGAGATACCTTTGGTACTGCCGCCTGGAACACGTAGTCTGTCATCTCGCTGTCTGTGCTGTTGTATGCTTGAGTTGTTATCACAGTCACGCTGGCGTTCGTGCTGGATCTCTCAAAGCTGAAGTCTATTTTCAGGCCGTTCTTGTTGTAAGCGACGATGGGTGGAATACCTACATAGAGAGGAATATTTCTGACATACGGATACCTACAGATCTTTCCATATGTAAGAGACAGGGGAGATGACGTACTGACCTGATATTTCATTGAAGAGAGGTTGCACGGATAGTCCATCTAGCAAAAGCTGGGGTGCAGTCATCTGAGGGACGGGCGCTGGAGGAGCGGATAACAGAAAAAGGAACGAATTTAGAATAGAAACCCTTGCAATGGACAACAAGGCAAGTTTTTCTTTTAGACCGTTTTATTAAATCTCCCACTATAAATAAATAAAAAAATAAACCTCAAAAAAATCTCAGGGCTCCAGCCCAACAACTCACTGGCACTTAAGGGTTTGTCTCAAGAGGATTACCTGTCCATATGCCTTCTTACGGTATATACACGTCAGAGGGGAAGGGTCTCCTACTCGGGACTCCTCTCTATTACCTGTATAAAGTCAGGCAGTGTTTCCATAATAAGAAATCGGTGGCCTATCCTCAGGATAGGCCATCAATATGTGATCGGTGGGGGTCTGACTCAGCACCCCGCCGATTAGCGGATTTGAAGAGGCTGCGGTGCTTGGACGAGTGCTGCTACCCCTTCACTCCTGATCTGCTCGTACTGTAGATTGTCGACACCTCTAGTGGCGGTTCCCAGTATTACAGCCCTGTCCCATTAAAGTGAATGGGAGATGGTTGTAATACTGTGAACCGCTGCTACAAGTGCGTCGGCGATTCACAGTACGAGCAGTGACCGTAATGAAAGGGAAGCAACGCTCGTACGAATGCCGCGGCCCCTTCCGAAACAGCTGATTAGCGGGGGTGCCAGGAGTCAATCTCCCACCAATCACATATTAGTGGCCTACTTATAAGAATTTCTTATGACTGGACAACCCCTCATGATGGAGCCCCAACAGGCCATGCCCTGAAGATTTCCTTAACGTTGCACGTGTGATTTAATCGATTATTAGTACAGGTTTTCTCTATATGAAATACGCAAGACGTGGCCTGTTGGGATTCCTCGAGGACTAGTTTGGGAACCGCTTAAAGCACCCACACAGTAGCCGATGAACCTAAAGAAAACGTATAAAGCTGGTATCTTAGTCAACTAATACTTCATATATTGGGGTCATGTGATGTCATCTTTACGCATCATTCACATTTATGAATTCCAAACATTATTTGTGATCAAGCACGGAACCGCTCTGAAAAATGTTATGAAGTTTCCCTACTTTCCTCCTGGTAGGATCCAATTGAGTATTTTTTGCAAAATAGAAGGTTCTCTCACGAACCTGTAATTCAGAAGTGTGAGTGAAGCCTTCGACACCAAGTCTTGGCCGGCCAGCTTTTACTTTGACCCTTTTCTTTTGAACTGAAGGTAAACATCTATAAAAGCATTGGCGTCACGTTCTAACACAGAAGGCTCCTTTAGCCGAGTCCTTCCATGATCAAACACTGACCTCCAAGATTTAGATCGCCCAGTAAATCTAGAAGTTCTCCTCCCACGGTGGATTGTTTCGGAGGCGGCGCAGTAGGTATGACCAGCTGAATATCGTTTCCTCCTAATAAATCTAATAAATCGTTGGCCTATAAAAGAAAAAGGAAAAACAGATGTATTCTCAAAAACAAAAATCTTCCTGAGTCTGGATGACTCAGCAGCAGCTGGAATTTTATCACCGGCCGTTCACCCTTCAAGCAACGTCTTCATTTAACAACGTGCGGGGCCTCACCAATTACTAGTGTAGGCAGAGAAGTGCTGAGGCTGCAGGAAAGAAAACTTATCCATTACACGAGAAGAAAATGGCCACGAGCTACGTCAAAATATACTAAATTCAGCGCATCTATATGTAAAAAGATTTCACCTACATCATTCTACTATAGAGTGGGGAATCTCAAGGGGGATGTCAAAATCTGTCATCAGACAGAGCTCCTTATAAAGTGATTCAGCAGGTGCCATTGCCGTTCAATAGCTGGCACCGTATGCCACTTATGATGCCTCTGCCTAGTTGGCCGCAAGGCCTCACATGGTCACGGCTTTGGCTCCTTTTAGTGCACAAGTGTGGTGGCTGCATCCAGTGTTGCACAAGTAGGATAGGGGGCGCCGTCATTGGGATATAGAGCAAGTGACCGCTTACTGACACCGATGTAGAGACGATCGCTGGGTATTTTGGCACTAGATATTCGGCACTTCTTTCATTTTAGCAATCGGTGAGGGGTCTTAGTGCTTGGAACCCCAAATCGATCAAAACTTCTGACATGTCAAAAGCTTTTTAAAAGTTTAGTTACCCCTTTAAGGGGTTGTTTGATAGGATATGAACACAATGTCCGATTGATATCTGTCCAACATCTGTGACCTGATCTGATTGCTAGAAATAAAACGCAATGCAAGAAAATCACCGGGATAGTTACTGGGCAACCACGTGGCTGCCTGGAAAAAGCAGAGTGGAGTCAAAAGGAGACAATGTGATTGGCCACCCTTCCTAGCACCGCTGCCGCTACCTTCTAGTGATTGGCAGGACTCACGCTGATCAGGCATTGGTGGTATATGGTAGCGATACGTCACCACACGTCTATCTGGATAAAACCCCCTAACAAAAGTTCGATATGGACCAAGAAATTCTGCATTCAAATAATTGTAATGTAAATGGCCATATACCTGTACATGAATGAAGCCACAGGGTGCAGTACTCTACAGCAGCTCTAGACCCAACACTCAGTGTCTGTCCATTTGGAGATCCACTCTCAATGTAATTGTAATTTGCCATAGACTGATGAGACGCCACGGTTTAGACATATTATAATAAGATCGGCTTCTCAATTTCAATATCAGATTGGGTATTAAAAAACGGATTGCAACTACAGACCCCACAGAATAAGGTCTGCCTCTGTTGTGGATGCTTTGCTTAATTTTAAGCCTCGCCCAAGGTGGCACTAGAGGGCGCTCTTTGCTTTAGACCCCAGAAGTTACCTGGCTGGTTGGTGGTTGAGAAGAAGAAACTGGTTTGGTATCTATGATTCCAGGTTCCGCGTCCCCATTAGTTTGGGCTATGTCCGTTGGTCCATTCGTCATGCTCTTTTCCATTATGGGCATCCTCTCCAGAAGTGCAGGCCTAGAAAGCAGCAGGCATTACAACCGCCCATACAGATACCTGGATAGCGGTTATAAAAACACAAAACTACAGATCAAGTCAGTCCTCTCACCTCATGTGGTCGTATTTCTTGAATAAAGCATTATATTCCACAGCTCTTTGCTGAAGCTCGACATCAATGCTGCTTCCATAGATAGAAACCACTTTCTTTATGCGGCTGCAGAAGATAAAGAATACTTTGTAAGGTTATTGTTTGACTAGAGGTACAATCATGGTCCTTGTACAGCGCAGCTCAACCAGATACAGAAAAATACTCTTCCAACCTATCCTTTGTCAGGGGGTACTTACTTGACAGTGTTATTGAACCTAGTTGAGTTTTTCATAATGGCTGTCAGGGCAAAGCCTCGCGTAACTGAAGAGGACATGTTAGAAATCAGAAGAGTCTCTAGAATATCCAGAACCTCGTCTTCGGTGACCTATTCAGAAACAAAACTTCCTTAAAATATTGCCCTAATTACGTACACAATGGTCACGCAGGGGCTTGGAAAATTCTGTACCTGAATAGGTTCCTCCTCTTCACATTGGCCCGATACCAGCAGGTCTCCGTATTCTCCTATACACCAGGACGCCACCTGGACCAGAGGTTGCTGTGTGGCGGAAAAGAGACGTACAAAAAAATGTAAGACATTCAATATAAAATACACTTGAAGGCAGCACCCCCTAGTGGTCGGACAAAGAACTGCATGTACTACAGGGTGAAAAAAACAGAAAGAACCTTTTATTCAAAGCGTACCTGCACTTTTATCAAACTTTTGATATGCCACAGAGACATATTAGAAGTTTGCACCCCAAACGTTGCTCAAACGAAGGTGCAGAAAGAAGCACTCAGTTGAGCACCCTGCCGTTTTTGGCGGTGATCGGCGCTCTCTGTTAGGCTGAAGACGGCCTATACAGAATGTCTATGTGAGCCATCTTCAGGCTGATGAGGAGCACCGATAACAGCCAAAGATACAGGATGCTCAACTGAGTGCTTCTTTCTGCCCAGTCAGTGAAGGTGGTGGTCTCAGCTCCCAACGATCCAAACTTCTGATGTCTCTAGGACGTATCAAAAGTTTGATGAAAGTGCAGTTACTCTTTAATTGCGTCAAAACAATGTAGGTAAATTGGTCTTACAAATTGGATTTTGATTACAGATCATTATTCTGTACCTCACCAGTAATGCAACTACAAATCCCAACATATGAGAAGGACGCAGCTGATGTGAGAATAAAAACAACGCTCCACCTACTCAACACAAGGATTCAACACTCTTGGTACCTCCTATTCTAAATGTACTAGAACGTTATAAAGAATGTGTTGTACTAAATGTGAAGAAGAGGAACGAGAATGCTTAATTTGCAGCAAGTGGAAATTTCCCTGTTACAATTTCCAAAATAGAAACAATGCAAATATTCTGAAAAGTGTCGCTTGATTCAGTAAAAAATAAAAATATACGTTCAGAATTGCAGCAAATCTCGTATTTCATGGTCAAATGATCAGGGTCAGCAACATTCGGAACTCCAGCGGTTGTGAAACTATAACTCCCAATATGCCCTGAAAGCCAAAGGCTTTATTATGCCAGCCATAGGCTGTCAGGGCATGCTGGGAATTGTAGTTTCACAACAGCTGGAGTGCTATTGGTTGCTGACCCTTGCATAGACGAATGTTTGTGCAGTAGCAATAATCTAGCACTTCGGTGTTCCTACTTTCCGAACATCCCCCAGTGGTGGATTCTTAACACCTAGTCTTATGGCCGCTTACCTGGGAGATGTCATCCTGAATAGCTTTATAGAGTTTCTGTACAGTGTATTCGTGCATCTCATTACTATTAGTGATCAGTTGAATTAAATTAGGAACCGCATCATCCCGTACATAGCTTCCAGCCTACACATATAAAACGAACAAAAAGGAGATTAGTGAAATAATCTAGAGACGGTTTCCCAAACAGAACACATTTTCTATTTCTAGATTTATTAGATTACAAAAATAATGAGGCAAAATAAGAAAAATTAATGGAATGATAACACTAACAAAAAGTGAATGGAACGTTAGCCTAATGTTGTAATACTTACAGTCGTGAGGACTCTCATAATTGTGTCTATGTGCCACCGCTTTGAGGGAGCGTATCTATAAAAAAATATAAGAGTGTGTTTTGAGCAGTTATGGTGTTGTATGACTCTCGGCTGACACAGTCATTACCCCACAGTCCCTCGGATAGAACTTACTTCTCAGCTGCTAAGAAGATGCCTGATGCACAATCGGATTTGAATTCGGGTTCACAGGAGTCAAGGAAATAAAGCAGCTCCTTCATCATACCTCGGATGTTGTTACCGTTTACTAATGCAAAGCTTAGTTCCATGGCTCGCCTAGGACGGAATGGATATCACCGGACAAAGAGTCAGAAAAATCTCTGTAGAGAAAAATCTATCTATCTATCTATCTATCTATCTATATATATATAGATCACAGCATGGGATGTGGTCAGAATACGTGTTATCAGCAGTGAAGCTCAGTCGATGGATCACTTAGTAATCATCATATGACAATCCCAGGCAGCGTGATACAGAATGAATCTATATCAGAAGTCTTAAAAGGTGACTAAACTTTTGACGTCATAGTGACATGTTAGAAGTTTTGATCAGTGGGGATCCGGGCACCGTGACCCACACAGATCGCTAAAACAAAGTGGCAGAAGCGCTTGGGTGAGCTCTGTTCTGCTTCATTTCTAAACAGGTTTTCCTCAGAGTGGTGTACAGGCTGAATAGAAAGTCTAGGAGTCCGTACATGGCCTGTTTGGCTTTGTGGGGAGCGCTTCGTTTTAACAAATCGATGGGGTCTCAGCGCTCTGACCGCCCACAGATCATAAGTTTAAAAAAAAGTTTAGTTCCCCTTTACAGGATCTCCTGATAAGTCACTGGCATGATGCTAGACTATTGGAAGTCACATCTACAGAGAGGATATCCAGTAGTCTGAAGAATAAGGAACATCATTAGCTATTCTTACCTCTTAATGGAGACGTCCAAGTCCTTCAGACAGTCGACTATGGTGCTGCGGTGTCTCTGCACTGCATTGTGATCCGTCTGTACGGTTTTAAGTAGAGATGTCAAAGCAACATAGCTGTAGTGAAATACAAACAAGATACGTTGATGATGAAACCATAGGATAGCCATGAATTCCATCAAGAATATGTATAAATACAAAAAAAAACTTCACCGAATATTCTTGTCGTTATTTAATAAGAAACGCCCCAGGATATTAATTGCTAAAACCTGTAGGCGACAAAAAAATAAAAATAATTGTTAAAAAAGTTAGGCGAGGAAGACACGTAACCTGAAAGAGCAAACACTTATCAATAGGATACACTATAACATAATGATCGGTGGGGGTCCGAAAACTGGTACCCCTGTTGATTCCAAGAACAATAGGACCCCGAGATCCCTTCTGCTTTTTCCCTGCACAACGGCGGTCTTGTCAAACCTGCTGCGCTGTGAACTGCAAGGAACAACTAAGAAGGAGCTGCTGCAGAACAGATCTGCCAAACTAAGGATCCAGCTACCGATTGGTTGTCCTTGTTCCAGCAATTGCTTCTCTTATGATTGTGTCATTTAAAGGGTTCTCCGGGCGTTTTTATTATTGATGGATCTATCCTTAGAATAGGTCATGAATGGCAAAAATCAGTGGGGGCCCGACTCCTGGCACCCCCGCTGATCAACTGACTGAAGGGGCTGTGGCGACGAAGCCTCTTTAATGTTTACCAGGCACCGCGCCGTACACATTCCCAGCAGGACAGAGGCTCAGTCCTATTCACTTGAATGGAACCAGAACTGCAATCCCAGGCACAGATGTGTACAGCACTGGGCCTGTAAACTGGGAAAAGGTCGCAGGGATGTGGGGAGTCGGTCCCGCACTGATATGATATTGATGACCTTTTCTCTAAGGATAGGCCATCAATAAAAAATGCTTGGAGATCCCCTTTAAGAATACATGAAATGTTTACTCTGAACAAGGGCCAAAAGTGAAAATTACTGAGGACCGACCAGTATTGTGTGAGCAACAGTCAAAAGTAATGATTCCCTTCAGCAGTAGGAAGATACAGACAGTGCAGTATTACATAACGAAGTCTCAGGGCACTAGGAAAATATCTCATTCCAAATATTGCTCCATGTTAGAAACCGTTTATATCATCCCTGTGAGACGTAGCATGAGAAAAGCCTGGAGAAACAGTAATGCGACCTAAAGGGAAACCGTGCAGGGCCGGTTGGAGCAGTGTGAAGTCAATAGGAAATAAAGGTCACATCATTACTGGATAATACGTCCCAGGGAAGAGCAGAGAGGGTCAGAAATAGAACCGTGATTTCCAAGATACCCACCCGCAGGCCGCTTTCTGATTTTATGTCCATGATGGTTAAAACAGTTTCATACAGAATAGCGTTGCCAACATTTTTGCTGGTCTCTGTGTTTGTTGCAACCTGAAAAAAAGATAGAAAAGCAGTATTAAAGCTATACATCATATTCTAGAACGGTCTCTCGGGATTCAGCCACATTATAGATCCAGCACACTAGCATCTCTCTAATAGCAGAAACTGACCCAACCAGGTCATTTAGTGGCCACAGTCCGCATTCTGTAGTTGTATAGCTTGTGTACATCTCATGACCTCGATTAAAGTGGTAAGTCTTACATCAGATCGGTCATCAGACTATGCTACCCTATATAATGGCTGCATGGTATGGGGATAGGTCAGCTTTCCAATTCGCTCCAAAAAAAAAAATATAGCAAAAAAAAAATAGTGCCGTTTGGCTAATAGGAGTGATCAAACAATACGTCAGACTTATAGTAATGAGTCCGGTATTCTAGAGGGGGATCGCTCCCACCGCAACCTCCTCACAGTGACCGATGGGCTGACAAATCACCGCCGGGAGGGAGCGGTCCCCTCGTGAATGAACCGGACTCATAACTAGAAATTCAATGTAATCTTTGATCACTCCTATTAGCCAAACGGCACAATATTTTCTGTGCCATTTTGGCTAATAGAATAGCGGAACAGTCCCCATACTATGCGGTCGTTAGATATTGGTCAGAGGATCCCACAATTTTCTGCTGGGGTCCACTGACAATCTCATGTGTATGGGGACAGCCAGACTGTCCCCCAACTTCTCTAATCGGGGGAAGCAAGGATCTGACATGCTGATTGTAACCTGTGTGATCTTTTGCTTCTCCAAGAGAGGTAGGGGGGGGGGGGGGGGGTCAGTGGCTTTTGTCACACCCCCATTGAAGTCGGGAAAGGCAGCACTTGATTATTTTTTTTCCTGGAATGCCTAATAATCATTTCATAACCCTGTACCTGCGCCAAGATGTCATTCATTGCTTCACTTGAGTCATCATCATTTCGACCAAGAATCCTGAGAAGTCGCAGTATCCGGACCTATAAGAGACCATATAAAAAAAAAAAAAAAGTCTCTGATATTATACGCTTATATTACACTGTACACAGATTGCATTTCCTCACAATTCCTATCGCCATAACCTAAACTCCCGATCACGGACACACATACAAGGGCCGATATCATAAGCCTCCTGACCTTCTAGTAAGTTCTTACTGGAGATTTCACGCTCACCTGTAAGAAAGGGTCGCTGATGCCAGACACGTCGTGCTCCGGAGAATACCCAGACATTATAAGATTCTTAAGAATACGAACTAGCTGAGGAACGAGCTGAGGAGAAAGATGACCGCGTTACCAACCCTGCCTAATAATCTCCCGCCGGACACAGACGGTCACTGATACACAAACTGGACGCTAGATTTACACTGATATATTGTAGGGTCTATAACTAGGACGGCCCCTGGAGCCAGAATTAGACAGCCCAGGTTGCGCTACAGCATCACAAAAGACGAGCACGAGTTACAATCAATGGAAAGGGAAGATTTAGTTATAAAGCATCTTTAGGGAAGAGTTTGTATGATTGAACAGGTATTTGGGAACGAATAGGAAGACACCAATAATTCTTACCTTCTCATTCTAACAAACAGCAGGATCCCAAAAAGCCAGAGAGCAAAAGACAGGAAGCAGGTGTTAGGAAGACCGAACAGCAGAACCGGAGCCATGCTGTTCTTGCATGATGTACACGTATATAAACATTACAAGCAGTACAACCCCCAATATCCTCACACGTAGCTTAAATGGACAACCAATAAGAAACCGTTAACATTACTAAGATCCCTTGTGGCTTCTAACCACGTAGGTGTGTTTTAGAAGACATCTCTGCAGTCATTCTTAGGATTGTGCAATCAGGTAAAAGGCAGTCGTGCTTAATTAAAGGGGTTCACCGTGTTCCCATAAATAAGGGTAGGCAGGGTTGCTCCCTAAAATAGTGTTAAAAGATCTGGTCTGATCTCAGGTGCTGCTGCAGGGAGAGGGGGGCGGGGGTTGTTTACATGAATCTTTGCGGATGGGATATGTGGAACACATCCACGGAAACTATAGATATAATCTCCTATAGAGTAGCCTCCAAAATGAGCACTCTGCTCATATTGTGGATATCCTAGAAGAGGATATTAAGTGGTAGTGGAGAATGGGAGCTACTGGGAACACCTGCCTATTGCGGAGCCGGAATTGACATAACAAGGGACCCATTGTAAATCAACAGATGTCAATGCCATCACTGTTTTCAATAGGCCACCTTGCAGTGCTCCAGTGCAAATAGCTCAACAAAGCAGCGTCTCAGCAGGGCACTACCCTGACCTAAAAGGGCTCATGGAAAGGAATTCTCCAAAATAAACCCAACCCTTTAAGCACAAAGTCTCTTACAGGGAGGACCAAAGGGGGCCCAAGATGGGAAAAATGTATATATCCAATAGGAAGAATGGCCATGAAACCCTACCTTCCTAAAATGTGTCAGCATGTCGGGGCTTCTCTCACACATCTCTGTCAGGAGCACCACGGAGGTATGCAGCACTCCTGTATTATAGAATAATATGATGCATTAAATGGATAAAACAAAGCTGAAATTTAGCAGAATAGAATGAAAAGCAGGGACGTAGTGGCAAGAGCATTGCCACACAAGACGCCATAACATGGCGAACACATACCGTGGTTTTTCTCGTTCAGCAGGTTTTTTGTAGCAGGTAAAAACATTTCCATGAGCTCTGGGACCTTTCGGATGACGTGAACGGCACATAATGCAGCCTGAAAAGAAGCATACAGAACCATGGCATTTAGAAATACGTCCCTAATACAGTGGTCCCCAACCTGTGGCTTTCCAGCTGTTGCAAAACTACAACTCCCAGCATGCCCTGACAAGACTGACTGTACAAGAGCAAAGCTTACTAGACAGTCAAAATTAATTTGAGCAGCTGTCTAGTGTAAGTCTTTGCCAGAAGGGACCAAGTTGGATCTCCTTGTGTTTCTAAAAAAAACAAGTGCTTTATCTACATACCTTCTTGCGCAGGTAGGAGTTGGACGTTTTAAGAAGTTTCTCTACCTCCCCCGCCAAGTCTCTGCACATCTCCGAGGATCCCATGCAGCCCAATGTGCACAGCGCCAAACCCTGCACATACTGAGTGCTGTGATTCAGGTCACTAAGAGAGAGAAGTCACAGGTTACAAAAATCCGGAGAGCAACAGATGAGTTTTTTTACATACGTGTAATATATCACACTAGAGAAGAAGAAGAATTAGGAATTTATTCTTGTGAATAATTTTGTTACAACCAAGAAATTCTATATAGGATAGTTACGTAAGCTATTGGATGCGACTGCACCCCATAAACAGCATTCAGAAGTACCAAGTGGGGAGAATAAATGAAGTCTGCCCGCTAGGAAAATGATGCACCCCATCCATCAGTGGGCACCCTTCTGCCAACCTGCATTAAAGTAGTATTGTAATTGCATATCTCTGGGCTACGTCTTAACATTATGATCAGTGTGGTTCCGACCACTGGGACCTCCACCGATCACAAGAACAAAGGGACAGAGGTCCCTTTGGCTTAATCCCTACACAGCCGGTGGACGGGAGCAAATAGAACCGGGTTATTGTTCCCTTCACGGCAGGTGGTTGGGACAGTCGCTCTACGGGACGAATCTATGAAGGCGAAGTAGCACCTAAGCACTGCGGCTCCTTTATTCTGAAGATCAGGGGGGGGTCCCAGCAGTCGGACCCCCAACGATCAGTAAATTATGGTATACCCTAGCAAAACCCATGTAATGAATGTGAAGTTCTGGGCCACAAAAACAGCAGGGAGGCATATGAATGTGGGTTTTTACTCAGTCAGCTAATATCCTGTTTTCTACATACCACCCACATTGTATGATATCACCGATACAGAAAACAATAGTATAACCAAGAAAAGGGGATCCTACGTTCATAAAACATTATCCATTTACACAAATTAAAGTATATGTATACAGCGATGCAGAATGTGGAATAAGTGGCTTCATAACAGCAAATGCAATAAGGTTACATTGTGATCAGTGGGCACCGCATAAAGATACTATATGAAGTGTAAGCTCATGTGGCCCCCAACCAGTGGCTCACATGTGGCAGCTGCAGATATTATTATGCACCAGTGACACCAGGGATAGCATTACTAGAACTTGGTACCAGGGTCAATCACTGGCCGTTAACACGGGGGGGGTAAAAGCCAGATCACTTGGTCATTTCTTTAATAGACATTTAAAGATTTACTGCGGCCCAACGACATCGGTCGTATCTGAAAGTGGTTTGCAACCTACGAAATGTCGGGGACCCCAGACATGTGGACGCAGATCTGAATCTAGTCTACACTTAATGCACTGGTCATGGAGATTTTACGATGTTATCCTCTGCAATAGATGAGGACATTATATAAACAGTAAGGCTGGGTTCACACGACCTATTTTCAGATGTAAACGAGGCGTATTATGCCTCGAATTACGCCTGAAAATACGGCTCAAATACGTCAGCAAACATCTGCCCATTCATTTGAATGGGTTTGCCGACGTACTGTGCAGACGACCTGTCATTTATGCGTCGTCGTTTGACAGCTGTCAAACGACGACGCGTAAAAATACAGCCTCGTCAAAAGAAGTGCGGGACACTTCTATGCGTTATATGCGGGACACTTCTATGCGTTATATGCGGGACACTTCTATGCGTTATATGCGGGACACTTCTATGCGTTATATGCGGGACACTTCTATGCGTTATATGCGGGACACTTCTATGCGTTATATGCGGGACACTTCTATGCGTTATATGCGGGACACTTCTATGCGTTATATGCGGGACACTTCTATGCGTTATATGCGGGACACTTCTATGCGTTATATGCGGGACACTTCTATGCGTTATATGCGGGACACTTCTATGCGTTATATGCGGGACACTTCTATGCGTTATATGCGGGACACTTCTATGCATTACATGCGGGACACTTCTATGCATTACATGCGGGACACTTCTATGCATTACATGCGGGACACTTCTATGCATTACATGCGGGACACTTCTATGCATTACATGCGGGACACTTCTATGCATTACATGCGGGACACTTCTATGCATTACATGCGGGACACTTCTATGCATTACATGCGGGACACTTCTATGCATTACATGCGGGACACTTCTATGCATTACATGCGGGACACTTCTATGCATTACATGCGGGACACTTCTATGCATTACATGCGGGACACTTCTATGCATTACATGCGGGACACTTCTATGCATTACATGCGGGACACTTCTATGCATTACATGCGGGACACTTCTATGCATTACATGCGGGACACTTCTATGCATTACATGCGGGACACTTCTATGCATTACATGCGGGACACTTCTATGCATTACATGCGGGACACTTCTATGCATTACATGCGGGACACTTCTATGCATTACATGCGGGACACTTCTATGCATTACATGCGGGACACTTCTATGCATTACATGCGGGACACTTCTATGCATTACATGCGGGACACTTCTATGCATTACATGCGGGACACTTCTATGCATTACATGCGGGACACTTCTATGCATTACATGCGGGACACTTCTATGCATTACATGCGGGACACTTCTATGCATTACATGCGGGACACTTCTATGCATTACATGCGGGACACTTCTATGCATTACATGCGGGACACTTCTATGCATTACATGCGGGACACTTCTATGCATTACATGCGGGACACTTCTATGCATTACATGCGGGACACTTCTATGCATTACATGCGGGACACTTCTATGCATTACATGCGGGACACTTCTATGCATTACATGCGGGACACTTCTATGCATTACATGCGGGACACTTCTATGCATTACATGCGGGACACTTCTATGCATTACATGCGGGACACTTCTATGCATTACATGCGGGACACTTCTATGCATTACATGCGGGACACTTCTATGCATTACATGCGGGACACTTCTATGCATTACATGCGGGACACTTCTATGCATTACATGCGGGACACTTCTATGCATTACATGCGGGACACTTCTATGCATTACATGCGGGACACTTCTATGCATTACATGCGGGACACTTCTATGCATTACATGCGGGACACTTCTATGCATTACATGCGGGACACTTCTATGCATTACATGCGGGACACTTCTATGCATTACATGCGGGACACTTCTATGCATTACATGCGGGACACTTCTATGCATTACATGCGGGACACTTCTATGCATTACATGCGGGACACTTCTATGCATTACATGCGGGACACTTCTATGCATTACATGCGGGACACTTCTATGCATTACATGCGGGACACTTCTATGCATTACATGCGGGACACTTCTATGCATTACATGCGGGACACTTCTATGCATTACATGCGGGACACTTCTATGCATTACATGCGGGACACTTCTATGCATTACATGCGGGACACTTCTATGCATTACATGCGGGACACTTCTATGCATTACATGCGGGACACTTCTATGCATTACATGCGGGACACTTCTATGCATTACATGCGGGACACTTCTATGCATTACATGCGGGACACTTCTATGCATTACATGCGGGACACTTCTATGCATTACATGCGGGACACTTCTATGCATTACATGCGGGACACTTCTATGCATTACATGCGGGACACTTCTATGCATTACATGCGGGACACTTCTATGCATTACATGCGGGACACTTCTATGCATTACATGCGGGACACTTCTATGCATTACATGCGGGACACTTCTATGCATTACATGCGGGACACTTCTATGCATTACATGCGGGACACTTCTATGCATTACATGCGGGACACTTCTATGCATTACATGCGGGACACTTCTATGCATTACATGCGGGACACTTCTATGCATTACATGCGGGACACTTCTATGCATTACATGCGGGACACTTCTATGCATTACATGCGGGACACTTCTATGCATTACATGCGGGACACTTCTATGCATTACATGCGGGACACTTCTATGCATTACATGCGGGACACTTCTATGCATTACATGCGGGACACTTCTATGCATTACATGCGGGACACTTCTATGCATTACATGCGGGACACTTCTATGCATTACATGCGGGACACTTCTATGCATTACATGCGGGACACTTCTATGCATTACATGCGGGACACTTCTATGCATTACATGCGGGACACTTCTATGCATTACATGCGGGACACTTCTATGCATTACATGCGGGACACTTCTATACATTACATGCGGGACACTTCTATACATTACATGCGGGGCACTTCTATACATTACATGCGGGGCACTTCTATACATTACATGCGGGGCACTTCTATACATTACATGCGGGGCACTTCTATACATTACATGCGGGGCACTTCTATACATTACATGCGGGGCACTTCTATACATTACATGCGGGGCACTTCTATACATTACATGCGGGGCACTTCTATACATTACATGCGGGGCACTTCTATACATTACATGCGGGGCACTTCTATACATTACATGCGGGGCACTTCTATACATTACATGCGGGGCACTTCTATACATTACATGCGGGGCACTTCTATACATTACATGCGGGGCACTTCTATACATTACATGCGGGGCACTTCTATACATTACATGCGGGGCACTTCTATACATTATATGCGGGGCACTTCTATACATTATATGCGGGGCACTTCTATACATTATATGCGGGGCACTTCTATACATTATATGCGGGGCACTTCTATACATTATATGCGGGGCACTTCTATACATTATATGCGGGGCACTTCTATACATTATATGCGGGGCACTTCTATACATTATATGCGGGGCACTTCTATACATTATATGCGGGGCACTTCTATACATTATATGCGGGGCACTTCTATACATTATATGCGGGACACTTATATACATTATATGCAGGACACTTCTTTGAAGCGTAATTTGAGCCGTTCTTCATTGAATTCAATGAAGCACAGCTGAAATGATCGGCCGTCAAAGACACCTCGCATAATGCGAGGAGCAGCTTTTACGACAAACGACGCAGCTGTTTTCTCCTGAAAACAGTCTGTAATTTCAGACGTAAAAGCCTCTCATCGTGTGCACATACCCTAATAATAAAGAGAATACCGTGGGGAAAAAAAAAAAAATACCCTCTAATTTTTTTAACATTTTCCAGGCTACATGACATTTGTTCAAAGTCCCTGTCCCCAATGAGTGACAATACGGTACTTGGTGAACCCTTACCTCAGATTAACCAATCAGCTCTCGACATGATTGTATGGACAGCCAAATAATGGCCAATAGCAGCCAGAGAAGCAGACAAGAATTACACTAACTTAAGTGGGCAATAAACAAGGTAGTTTTCTTGTTCGTCCGACAGCTATTTCTCCCGACTCCACCATAGACAGGTTCAATGGGGAGAAGGGAATAAGCAGCAAGGCACCTGCGGCAGTGGATTACCTCCCATAGGAACAAAGGATTGCGCATGTTGAAACCAATATTTCCAATCCCTTATTCCCCCGACACCTGCGGTCATGGAGTCCCCATATATAATAGCATGTGTGATTTAGAAGACAATCAGGGCTACACAACAACTTATCGTATGCAACTAAAAGACGCAGTGGTAGGTCACCAATATAATTTACTAGGAGGAACTACAACAGATTGGAGCGCTCTGATTGATACCAAATTTCTAAAATGTCTATGTTGTACATTAAATGAAAGCACTCATTTATCTGGCCAGCTTCACCGTTGATCTGTGTGTATCAAAAATCTAAACTGAAAGTGCGAATAAACATGTCAGAGGTTTTGATCAGTGGGGTCCGAGCATTGAGACCCCCACCTATCGTTAAAAAGCAGCAGAAGCGCTTGGTTGAGTGCCGTGCCGCTACTGATCAGCTTTCTTCGACTTTCCTCAGAGCGGTGTACGCGCTCAACAGAAAGTCTGTAAGTCCGTACGCCGCTCCCTTCCTTTCAGCGATCAGTGGGGGTCTCAGGGCTCGGACCCCACCGATCAAACCTTGACATGTCACTACGACCGGTCAAAAGTTGTTTTTTTAGCATTATACATTGCACTAAAATTTCCTTTGGGGACGTGTCTATGGGAGTGTTTACAGCCTCTATGGATCAGCTGCTCTCTGTGCATGCAGAATATACATTTCGCAGCAAGTATTTTGCAAACGTGCAGCACTTAAAAATAAACCCAAGTCCTTTACACCATAGAATCCCTTTAAAGCGTTGCATGTCACTAGATCCTGCTTTCTCCAGTTACGGTCATTTCCGGTTGTCTAGTCTCTCGTCTGACCATGTATAGGACAATTGACAAGCGAAATGTTTCAGCTCATTCGGTTTGACTGCACTGGGTAAAAACATGGGAGACCTGCCGCCGTATGATTAAGCTTCAGCTTCCTGAAAATTATTTCCCCTCTGTTCGCAACTAATGAAACACTTGCATGATCTAAAGCTTGAGACTCCGGTCTGATGTTGTGAAAATAAACAAGAGAAATATTGTGACCACATATCTTACCATATCTAGATCGCACGACCTGGAATGGCCAGTGGATTTTAAAAAGTTGTGTCACATCACAAATAAACAATGCCTGTTTCTATGTGAACCACAATAGGCGTATAGTTACCCCTTGTGTCTTTCCGGCTGATGATCTCACCACTGTGCCCATCCAGTTGGCTGCATCTGAGGCATCCTGGTGTCAACTTGATGGCACAATGTGTATAATGGATACTCTACATACATACCAAGAGCTACGCACGGAACCACAGACAAGGGGAAACATCTACATAATCAGCAGTGGTAATGTGGAACTACTGATCTCATCATGTCCTTCGCAGCCAGTGGGCTAGACATGAGCAGGCGAAGGAAACACGTTTATTTCTTACTTCTTAATGCAATTGGTCATTAGCAAGTGGACATCTTGTCTTTCATCCAGCAGAAGCATCGCACCAAGGTAACCAATCCTCTTGTCTGTGAATTTCTGAGAGGCAATGAGTTTCAAGCACTCCAGCTGCAGAGGAAAAACAAACAATTCAATTCTGAGTCAGTCACCCAGAGAGATCTATATGCAGCGGCGCAGCTATAGGGGTCGCAACGTGCCCTGAACTATTCACACTTGCTATAGTAAATCCGGTCTATATAATAAACTACACGGCCCCTGTTACTTTAGTAACAGTATAATTACCCTCCTCGCTACGGAGTCGAGTCCGGGCGCAGCGCTGGTCCCGACGCCTTTAAGCATTATGATGTCACGGCGCTATGTGTGCTGCGCACAACATCGTGAAGCTGAACTGTCAGGACCCACGTGGTGCCTGAAGAAGAGCCCACTCAGGAGCGAGGAAGGGAAGTCTAACAATACGGTCTGCTAGGGCCCTGGATCTAAAGGGTCTTTTTGTATCCGCGTCCTTAGAACACACACGCATAGATTACCAAAACGCCAATTTGCACCATACAATATGCATCATGGGTTGCTATAGATTGTGTAGTGTGAATACCTTGTTAAAAGTGTGCATGCGATAAATTCTAAAACCCAAACTGGCCTGGTCTTCTGTCAAAGAGGTACCAAAAACTTACCTGCCCAAAGTGAGCAGGATATCCCAACATGTGCATATATAGAAGCTTGGCCACATTGCGGCAGCGATATGTGTTGTCTTCCTCACGGAACGATGAGCGGATGGCGGCGCACTCCTTCTGGATCATCTCCCGCTCCTCGGCTTGTGTGCGTGCTGTCCGGATGGTGCGGATCAGCTCCCGCAGTCTGATAGGGGCCGGCATCCTCTGCATCAGACACACAAGAAAGTCATAAATTAATAATAATAAAAAAAAAAAAAAAAAAAAAAAGCAGTGTCAGAATATATAATCAAATGCCCCATTAAAAGGTAAGACCCAGCTGTCAATTTATTCATACATTTCCATGAGGAATAACAGAGGAATGGCACAATGTAAAGTTCTAATAAAAGGTGCTCCAGAAATGTTATTTCATGGGACATTTAAGTATTTACTAAAACAGACATGTAAAAAGTCCTCAATGGCACCGTCCACAGTCCTGTTACACGGGAGACACAGCTCTAATTATTTTATTATAGCGAGAGAATATTCACATTGTAAGCTCGGATCTGCATGGATCAATCTTACCTCTCTACACATGTGCCCTACACAGGAATCAAACCACACGGCCACGGCTGAAGCAGCGGTGCTTAGGTCTGATGCCCACGACCGTAGATTTCATCCGTAATTACGGATGCATTCATTTCTATGACCGACTGACATCTTCCCGTATATTTACGGGAAGGTGTCCGGGCCGTAGAAAGCTTCCGTAAAAAATAGGACATTTTTTTATTTTATGGACCGTGCTCCCATACTTTATAATGGGAGCACGGCCCGCAAATGCGGTTGACTGTCCGCGGCCATCCGTGCCCGTAATCGTGGACCGTAATTAGTCGTGTGGCCTTACCACTGGGCCAGCACTCATCACTTGGCTTACAACCTAAGGCCCCCTGCACATAACCGTGCCCATAATCACAGTCTGTGGTTACGGCTACGGCCGGCCACCCGCATTTGAAGGCCGTGCTCCCATATAAAGTATGGGAGAACGGTCCGTAAAAAAAGCAAAAAATAGGACATGTCCTATCTTTTGCGGAGGCTTTCTACGGCACAGACACCTTTCCCTAAATGTACGGGTAGGTGTCCATAGGCCATAGAAATCAATGAGTCTGTAATTACAGACAAAATCTACGTTCGTGTGCATGGGGCCTAACAGGAGACATTCTGCATCCTAAAATAAAATACAAGCCCGGTACAAATACATGAGAGCTGGTAATGTAATGTAATACAGCAGTCATCATATTCAGCGCAGCAACGCCCCACACAACAGCTGTGCCTCATATCTCATGTACCGCTGAAGACACAACAACCTGTCCATTCTCATGCAGCCCTTAACGAAGGACGGATATATCAGTCCTGCGCAGGTGTTCGTTCCCACAAAAGGACGGCTATATCCGTCCTCTGATCGCGTGGATCCTGCCAGTGTACCCTGTTATACACAGCCTGGCTCCTGCTGCAATCGAAGCGCGCTCCAATTCCGGCAGTTTAACCCATTAGATGCCGCTGTCAATAGCGACAGTGGCATCTAATGTGTTTGACAGAGGGAGAGAGCTCCCTCTGTCACCCCATCAGCGCCCCCGCAAAGAAATCGTGGGGTGCCGTCGGGTTTCCATGGCAGCCGGGGACTTAACCAAGGCCCCCAAAGTCTGCCTTCAGCGTCTGTTTATTAGGCCATGCCAGAGGTATTGCCTAGATTGCCTGTCCGTTTTACACTGACAGTATACCAAGAATACCAAAGCATTGTATAAACGATCAGCAGATCGCATAGTGAAGTCCCCTGGTGGGTCTAAAAAATAAAAATGTAAAAATAAAACCACATTTTCCCCCCCAAAAAGTGGTTTTATTTAGTAAAAGTGTCAAAACAAAGAACACATACACATATATGGTCTCCCCACGATCGTAACGACTCGAACAATAAAATTAACACATCAATTAAATTGAATGGCATCCAAAAAACTAAACAAACGGCAAAATTCTCTCTTCTCCCATTCCCTCAAAAAAATAAAAATAAAATCTATAAGTCCTATGTACCCCAAAATAATAGTAATGAAAACTACACCTTGGCCGCAAACATCAAGCCCACATACGGCCACATTGACGGAAAAATAAAAAAGTTCCGGCTCTTGGAATGCGGCGATGCAAAAAACAAGTAATTTTTTTCTAAAAGGATTTCTATTGTGCAAAAACGTAGGGAAACCTAAAACCTTTACATATTTGGTATCCCCGTAATCGTGCCGACCCATAGAATAAAGTTAACATGTAATTTACGCTGCATAGTAAACGGCGTAAATTTAGAACGTGAAAATCAATGTTGAAGTAGCTGCTTATTTTCAATTCTCCCCGAACAAAGTTAATTCATATATTATATGCATCCAAAAATGGTGCAATTGCAACGCAAAAAAACAAGCCCTTATATGGCTATGTAGACGAAATTAAAAAAAAAGTTACGACTCTTGGAATGCGACCGTGAGAAAACAAAAAATAATCCTTGGTCATTAACGTGCAAAATGGCCTGGTCATAAAGGGGTTAATACATTTCATTAATAAGGGTAAACCTAAAAGGGAACCGGTCTTCAGTTTTGACTACATAGGGGCTAGAGTGACATTTCAGTACATACACCTGTATAACGGCAGTAATAAAGCACACCTGAGAAAAAAATTTCAACAACTCCTCCACCATATGCAAACGACTCGCCAAGCGTCGGCTGGGCATTTTGTCAGCAGGCGATTGTCCTGCGATCTCCCATCTAGGCTTTGATCGACATCTCTACGCAGGGAACAGTGGATGACGCAGAAGGCGTCATATGTGAATCAAACCTAGATAGGAAGGGTTGCCGTCGAAATCGGTGGACAATTGCCTGCTGACGAACCACCCAGCCGAGACTTTGAGAGTAATTTGAATACGGTGCAGGAGTCTTTTTCTAAGGCAGGGGTACTCAACTGGCGGCCTGCGGTCTAAGTCGAGTGCGCAGACGCCAGCTGTACGGACCCCTGTACTCAATTGTATCCGCGTCCTTAGAACACATACAAATAAAAAAATAAAAAATAAAAAAAAAAATCGAACAGCGCTGGCAAGGGAACATCATCCGCCCCGCCAATTGGTGCTTTTCCTGTGATGCAGGCAACATGATGACGTCATTGCGCCACCTGCATCGTTCTGGTGGAGCAGGCCTGAAATCGCTAGATGAGAACGGAGACAGGTGAGTTTGTGGCTTTTTGCCACTTTCTACAAGCAAATCCAATCAGTGTGAACATAGCTTTACTGTTGGTGTTCAGCTCGGACCTTCACCTGACGGGAAGCCCAGGTAAAGGGGCCTTCACTAAAAATAGTGAGTACCCCTGTTCTAAGGTGCTTTATTACTGCGGCTATACATGGATATGTACTGAAATATTTCTCTAGCCATTATATAGCGGTTAAAGGTCATCAGAACGGATGACGGATCCATATAGCCCCATTATTTGAATGCTAAGAGTCTGGACTTTAGTACGATACCAAGATGTAGGCTCTTGTCTAGTCGCAGCAAGCGTTTAAAGTCCAGGCCTATTACATGACAAACTCAGCTCTGCTACATCTGTACGTATGTAAAGGTTTCTGGAGGCTTTTAGAACTGGAGATATGCTAGAAAGTTGCGATCATGTAGGTAGACACTACAGTCAGCCTCTCCCCAACCTGAAGTGGCGGATAACAAGGAACAGATTGTCCTCAACTCCACAGCAAAGCGGAGTAAAATGGCCTTATTTAATAGTGGTTTAAAGGAGACACTAACCCGAATAAGTGAGATTCCTCAGTCCAGTATCATATCACACACCACGGTGTGCTGTAGAGAACGGTACGTGTGACATGTTTGACAAACCAGTCAATGAATGGCACCAATATTATTTTTTTTGTTCCAGGAACAGCAGCTCTGGTCATTATAGATCAGTGTCCATGGAAACGGTGCCACACCTTCCTATACAAACAGCTCTGACGTAACCGGTGCATCTCCTATCCCACGGGTGTGACCCCTCGACCTGCTGGTAGTAACCTTCACGCTGGGAAATCTCAGGGAGAGCCTGTTACTGTCCCATTATTTACCCTTCACTTCCTAAAAACTCAGCCCAAAAAGTTTTTAACGTGAATATTTTATTTCATAAAAGGGACAAAGTTGCAAGAGTTTAATTATGAGATAAAACCAAAAAGAACATATGATGTTAACGCCACAAAAACCACAGACATCGAGAACGCTGCCATTCTCATATAGCCCAGCAGGTCCTCGCGATCGCACTCTCCGGTTGTGCAACCATACATTCCTATTTACCAACGTGTCCAGAAAGGCCACATAATCCCCCCCCCCCCGTGAACCTTCCCTTAGGATGGTCACATACAGGCATAGGTCTTAATGGCCCACATAGCTGGTAATAGATCCTTAAAGGGGTTCTCCGGGCATTATATAATGGTCTATCCTCATGATAGGTCACCAATACCAGATCGGTGGGGCTCAGACTACCAGCACACCAACCGATAAGTTGACTGAAGGGGCCACAGTGACGACCACCACAGCCTCTTTAGCGCTTGCCAGTCACAGCGCCGTACACATCAGGAGCGGCTGTGCCCATTCAAGTGACTGAGCTGAAATCCTAAGCACGGACACTACGATGTGTACGGCGCTGTGCCTGTTAAACATTGAAGAGGCCTTAGCCCCTTCATCGACAGGAGTGGACGTAATCAGACCCCCACCCATCTGATATTGATGATCTATCTAATAAGCCATCAATATAAAATGCTTTGAGAACCCTTTAAATCCTATTACTGAACTTATCTTCACCCTAAAACCAGTTGTCTCCAACCTGTCTTTCCAGCTGTTGCTAAACTACAACTCCCAAACATTCCCTGTCAGAAACCCCTGAGAGTTGTAGTTTTGCAACTGAAGACACATAGGTTGGAGACCAATGCCCCACACAATCCTATCATATAAGGACGTATAATCATCCATGTAAGCTAGCCATAAAGAACCATGAGAGAAAAGCAAACACTACTGTATCTATTGCTCTACCCATAGGAATAATAAAGCACAAGCCAAGTAACATCTAATGGCCTAAGGCAGTGATCTGCAACCTGTGGCCCGTCAGCTGTTAACCTACAACTCCCAGCGTGCCCAAGAAGCCACTGGGTGTAGTCTTACAACAGCTTGCAAAGCCATCATTTGCAGACCACGGGTCTAAGGATAAAAAGTTGTTTATGCGCTCAGAGAACTCCACCACCAAGACTAAAAAAAAATAGCTTCCTTACCTTCCATTTTTCGTGTGCCAGGTCCGACAGTGTCTCCAACAAGTCCATCGGTCCCAAGTTACACGACACTATACTCTTCGCCCTTCCCCTGTTTAAAAATCAGGCTCAGAGAAAGGTGATGCCCCTCCCCGAGAAGATTTCTATTCAGGTGAATGGGAACTTGACAGGGGAGGGTCATACAATACCAACTCAGCAATTCAAACAGGTTGAGCGGAAGAGGAGTGGAGTGCAGCGTGGAACCATCGGAGTGTGGACCCTGGGGGTGCGGACAGGGAGAAAACAGAAGGTATGGAAAATAAATGTCATTTCTGGTTTTCATCTTCATAAATTTAATAATAAGAACTTCTATAGATATCAACAGAAAACAACCCAAAAAGTTAGGGGCTTGCAGAATGTCTGGGTGCACTGGATACCTGGCTCCTGCGATTGTCCAGCCCTGCTAAGCGGTGTCATGTCCGATGTCTACTCTGTTTGCCTATGTTCACATATATGCAGCTTCTATATACTGGGTGCTAGTGCACCAAGAAGAAGAATGAACTCAAGCTTAAAAGGGGGTGATCTCATAACACAACCCTTCACATACACCCTATTAGGGCAAATCATCAGAGAGGACCCTCTTTGGAACTCCTCTCTGAGCCAAAGCGGAGAGTCGCTAACATCGAAAATCTCTGGCGGTCCATGTAATACGTGGACGGCCATTCATTTAAATGTCCTGAATGTAATGCTACATGTGTGGCTGGAAATCTCAGGTTTGGCCCAACTTCCCTTAAGAGCATCCAATTGCTGGGGGATTTCTGAAGCCAGACGTAGGAAGACTTTTTTTTTCAAAAAGTGATCATTTAGACGAGAATCCCTTTAAAAGCGGAAGTCCAGCTTCTCAAACCAATATGTTATTTTCCTGTTCCAATTAGTCTGAAATAAAAATACTGAAATAGTTTGTTCTGTGTCTATAACTCCTTTGCGGCGTTGTGTCTCCATGGTAACAGACTACAAACAAACCCTGTGTAGTCTGTGCAGGCAGGTTTATGGGGGGAGTCAGTCGGGAAGCCGACAATCCTGTGTGGGGGTCTCTCGGCACTCGTCCGACAGCTATTGCATGTGCGTGGCCAGCTTTCGGTGGAACGGATCTTTCATTTGCACTGCCCCCCCACATATATTGAAGACGGCAATTTATAATCTATACTATACACATATACCCTGTGAATGCACTAGACATGGCAATACCAACAAAACAGCTGATCCCTACAGGCTAGCAAGTAGAAAAAAAAACATGAAAGGGAATATGACTGCAGGGTCAGGCTACACAAAGCTTGTTTGTTATCTGTAACCATGGCGATACATAGGTCTGCATAGGGGCGGTGGACACAGAACAATAGTCTTTTAATGAAGACCATTTGCAATGTTGTTTTATTTCTTTAATCAAGATGCATTAGAGCAATAAAAGAAAATTGGTTGCAAAATTGGACCAAGTGTTTCGTTATCCTCTAAATGCCAGACTCGCCCGTAAACGTATAAACGTGAGTTATCCTCCGTGGTCATGTTTTTCCATTATTTTTCTATATTATATCGGTGACCACCAGTATGGCCACCACTACCTAGTTCTGTAGTGAACATCCCATGCTCCTGTACAACTACCTAAGCAAGCAGATCCGCTGCTTAGGTGTCTGGGAAAGTTGGGTGACAAACCTGTGGGATCTTTAAGGGCAGACATGTCAGCGGACAGTCTGATAGAAGACGACAACAACTCATGGACTTACGGTTTGTTTACCCTTTAGCTGTATTAGTTTGAATTCAGAAGAGCGTAGCATACGTCTGTGTGATGGCCGTTAAAACAAGGGCGCATGTATTTCAATGGGACCGTTCACACAGCCGTTGTTTTAATGAACCGTGGGAAGGGTCTTGTCAAAATTAGAACATGTCCTATTTTCGTCAGTTTTCACAGATCCCTCCATAGACTCCAATCTATGTGGATCTGTGAAAATGGGTCCCGCACGGGTGCAGCTCGGTAGTTTTCCAGGTCCGAGTTTGCACTCTTTCGTGTGAGTTTGGCCTTAGTCCCCAAAATGAAAGACCACCTTTGTGAGACCTCAGCTTTCTTGTTACTGGATACAGCAGCGTCCAGTGCGTTCTACGCGGTCGTGAATAGTGAGCGCATGGTAATAATGGAGGCTGCACAAAGACATTCATGTATATTTAAGAGACCATCTGAAAACCCTTTTCTACTCCGTACGCTCGCTATAGTGTAACGTGATCACACGCAGCGGCCTCCACACTTTCGTCACGGTGGTGATGTGTCTGCAGTACACCCCCTCACTGAGGGATACACACTCTCATAGAACGGTAGGGATAATGCTTAAAACCGCACCTGACAGAGCCCCCGACGTGTTTCGCTGTATATCGGCGTCCAAAGGGGGTTTAGAGGCTCCCTTCAATATGCCATAAATGTCCGAGATAAGAATATACTTTAAGGGTCCGTTCACATGTAGTGTAAATACTGAAAATTTCCATAACTGATTTAGTTGCGGAAAATCTGCAGCATAATAATACGGTAGCAGCAGAGTGGATGAGATTTGAACAAATATCATCCATCCACACGCTGGGTAAATGAGAAGTGGGAAAAACGCTCAGAAATGGACACGTGGTGCGGTTTTTTATTCCGCAGCATGTCAATTGTATTTGCGTAAACTGCTTATTTGTTGCAGGATTTCCACATGGAATACAATGGGGAGGTTAATCCTGCAACAAATAGCAGATGTTGCGTTTTACGTGGCGGAATCAATGCGATTTCGTCACAAAAAGCGCAACTTAGAAAAAAAAACAATCCCAGGGCTGCAGAGCATCAGAGAGACGCATCACAACGGTAAGTATCCTTCCTTTATTTTTTTTCCTGTGCAGTTTTGTGCAGCGGACATGCCGGCCATGAAACTGCGTTTTTTCTGCCGGAATTCCCTGCGGCACAAAGGGCGGATACGCGGTGTGCGTTTACGCAGCGTATCCGCCCTGTGTGAACATACCCTTAAAGCAATATTCCAGCCATCAAGATTTATCACCTATCCACGAGATAAGTGTTAGATCAATGGGGTCCAGCTGCTGGAATCCTCCTAAAATCGCTATGACGTGGGATTCCAGTGCCCCGTGCTTCCCCACCCGAAGCGAAGAGGAGTTGTAAACCGCACACCGCCGCCATACAATAACGCCTATTAAGAGGGAAGGGATGTTAGTACTGGGACCCCCTCATTTCCAGTAGTCAGAGCCCCACCTGTCCAGTGGATAAAGGTTATTGATCCTTTACAAATTGGACACCCTTTCCCTATTCCTGCCGCTATGCACCTGTATAGAGAGGAGATGGCATGTGACATACATTTGCTTGTATGGAAAAATGTGTGTCAGTCATAACAGCCACTAGATACAACAAAGAGGATACCACATTGATTTGCAATGCAGATGACACAATCTAGACCATATATGAATGTCGCCGCCTGCCAACTGTTATAGTGAAGAGGAATCCACGCTCAGCCCCTATAACTAGATTAATAGTAAAGATCAGGAAGGCATATGTAACAGGGAAATGAACAATCCTGCCGCCCCCGGCAGCAACCAGTCTGGTCTCTTCTGGAATGAAGGTTATGTGAGGTGCATCCTCTGCGTTATTCACGTATACAGGGAGGCATGATGCCAGTCTTCAACAGCAAAATAAAAAAAGAAAGCAATAAAATAGTTTTATCAAGCTTGAGCCAGTCTGCATTCTACACTAACCTTCAGAGACTACGCAAAGGTGATGCCAGAGCAACAAACGGCCTGTTAAATGTATGGTCCATTCACTGACAGCAAGCAGTGATCTTGAACACGGTGCGGCATTGAAACACAAAATTGATTAGAAATCTGCAGAACTTTTCAAACGTTGAATATGTTTTACCGCTTTAAAAAAAAAAAAAAATAAATAAATAAAAGTGTACAAAAATGGGGGAATAGGTACCGGAAAAAAAAAAGCTATGGTGTCACCGCAGCACACGGCCATTTATGCGTTTTCAGTATTAAAAGTATTTAATGACACAGCAAAACCGGGCGGTGAAATAAAAAAAAGGTAATTCTAGAGCGAGTGGTTCTGTTAGACAGATGTAAAGAGATCTGAAGGAACTTGAAACTTTTGGGCCGTGCCCTCCTTCCAATGATGGTAACGTAATACAGAAGGTCTCGTCTTTTATCTATAATATAATCACTTATAAACATCACAGAGGTTTAATCTTAGGAAAAGCCGAGGCTTGAAGAGGACTCCGTCTTGGGACTTATTCACATGAACGTAGAATACGTCCGCGTGACGGCCGTTAAAACAACGGCTGACACACGGATGCATATATTTCAATGGGGCTGTTCACACGGCCGTTGTTTCAAAGTAGCGTGTGAAGGGTCCGTTGAAAAATAGAACATGTCCTGTTTTCTTCAGTTTTCACAGATCCCTCCATAGACACCCGCACAGGTGCAATTCGGACGTGAAAAACTGCAGTTTTTCACGTCCCAGTTTGCACTCATTGGTGTGAATCTGGCCTTATACGGCGACTTTTACAAATCTACATGTCATTTACTGGAAGAGTCAGGTAAAGCTCAGCAGTAATTCTACAAATTCTGGAGTTGTAAAAAGAACTTGACTTCATGGTGAGGGCAGCAAAAGCAGCAGATGTCAGAGCGCCGCCTGCTCTCTGGCCCCATAACATCAGGGTTCATCTAGGACTTGAGGCACTATAGGAATGCACACAACTAAATGCAAGCTTCAACCCAGGTCATGACTGTATTGGGCACCCAATGGTTAAAATCACATTTGCCATTGCATCAAATTGCAGCATGGACAAGAATTTTGGACGGGTATTGCAAGGCACAGGCCTAATAGTATCAGATGCTGTGGAAGTCAGATTAATAGGTGAAAGGAGGATGAAGTCAGATACTTAAAGAGGACCTGTCACTCGGTAATATAGGTTGAACTAGTTATCTGACCTGAATAGCACCGTTTCCCTGATTCCAGCGCCGTTTTTCTTTTTTCCTGGAACCCCCTCCTCCCCGGTTGCAGATATGGCCCGCTGTTGTGTTGGCTCCCTTTATACTAATTTGCTGTAGTTAGCCAACAGGGCGTGAACTACCCTTAAGCTGATTGGTCAACATCAGAGGAAATGAAGCTAGCTCCACCCCATTGGCTAACTACTGAAAATTAGAACATAGGGAGCCAAGACAAGAAAGAGAGGGCCATATCTCGGAGATGGGGGGGTCTAGGAAAAAAACAAAAAAAACAGCGCTGTAATCAGGGAGACAGCACTATTGAAGTCAGTTGACCAGTTCAGCTTATATGACCCAGTGACAGATCCACTTTAAAGGGGTTGTCTTATAAGGACAAGGTCTTCTAAAAGGACAACCACTTTTAAAAAAAGAAGCCACCTTCTCTTCCCCCCGGTGATCAGCGGTTATGACCGGGGGAAGCCACAGACAGCCACTCATCTCCCCTGCAGCGGAAATGTAGCATTACACGCTATACATCTAAATGAACGGCCGTCCTTGTAACGCACGCACTCGCCAGGCTCCCCAGAGGGTACATGGTTTTCAGGCCTTACCTGTTCTGGTACACAGAAAGGAAAGAAAGCGGAAACACCAGACGGAGAAGACGCCACCTCAGGCAACAGGTAACCTAGAAGGAGATGGAAGATCACGGAGGACACCACTAATGGCGGAATGTTTCACCAGCTAAAATTCTAGATAACAGAAAAGGAAGAAGCCAACGCAGCATCAGATGAGGGTGAACCTACAATAATATACAAGAAGAAGAACACACAAATAGCAACTCACAACTACATAACGATTATCTGAAACGGATCATTCCACTACCGAGATGCAGCAGAGACGCGAATACTCTTCTTTTCAGGATCCATCAGCAAACGGCAGACAGTCACGTAAAGTGAAAAGTCCTGCAACTTTCTAGTATGATTGGTGATTCAATTTCTTACTGTGAAAATCTCTGCTTGCTGTCAGTGATTGGAAAACTTGTCTACATCCTGACACCCTTTTAAAGGGTAACTAAATTTAAAAAACAACTTTTGACATGTCATAGCGACACGTCAGAAGTTTTGATCAGTGGGGGTTCAAGACCCTCACCGATTGCTAAAATAAAGCGGCAGAAGAGCTCTGGTGAGCGCTGTGACGCTTTGTTTTTGATCGGCTTTCCTTGGGAAGTCGAACGAGCAGCGTACGGGCTCAGTTTTTGCTATTGAGCCTCTACACCGCTGTAAGGGACACCGATAAGAGAAGCGGCACAGCGCTGATGTTTCAGCGATCGGTGGGGTCTCAGTGCTCAGACCCCCATCGATCAAAACTCGTGACATGTTACTATGACACGTCAAAAGTTTTTTAAAAAAAAGTTTAGTTACCCTTTAATACTCGAAGACTGAAAGTTTGCTACGATTGTATCCAGTGTCGATAATCGCCTGTGAGCTAAATACGGCCTTGTTCGCACCCGCGTTGCAAGCTTGGTTAGAACCTCCGTCCCAGATTCAGCAGAAAATACTGGAAACAATAGCGCTATTGTTTCCAGTAGACCCACGGACACCCTGACGGAACCAATTAAAGCTGCCGGTGGTGCAACGGTATCGGCGCTACCGGGTATTCCCTTGTTATGCTCTTCTAATGGAGTAAAAAAAACGGAATGGTGAGCGCAGGTGTGAACAAGGCCTACAGAAGCAAAACAAATTTCTCTCCTGTCCCGATACTTTACTACAATCAGTGCTGGTACAATGTATCATCCTGGAGTCCAGGCTGTGTAGCAAACCTTCAGCTGTAAGTAGTATTAAGACTGTGCAGGTTTTCAGTACCTGGATGCAAACAAGAATGTTTCTACTCACTGACAGCCGGCAGAGATCTTGAAACAGTAAGGAATTGAAACTAAGTATATTAGAAATTTGCTGCATTTTTTAAAACATGATGTAGCTTTATATACATAAAACCGGAAAGCGACACAAAAGTACGTTACCTCTGCAGCGCAGCAACGATCCCAACTTTTCCTGGACTACCATTCAATACACCGGTCTATAATCCCAACTTTCTCACACAATAGCTCCTAAGACAAACGGCAAGAGGTGTTTACCCAGCCCCAAACTAATCAGCCGGGTAGTAATCTTTTAACATTAACAGAAACCTGCGTTCCTTCCCTCCATGGATCGCTGCCTGGAATGTGACTCCGTAACCTTGTCATGAATTCACTCCTGCAGTGACCCACGTACAGCAGAATGGCGGCTCCCGGGCCCAGCGCACCAGGATGTGTTCACTTCAAACCTTCAATTCTTTTCCTATCAAATACTTATCAGCCATGAATCTGGATCTGCGAGCCGGGGAAACTTCATATTACAAAACTGCTGGAAGGAAACGAAAAACAGACAAACACCGGCCATTAACCTGTCAACTACTCCCAACCTCCAAACGATAGATCAACGTTTTGCCTGCGCTACACCACTCCCTAAGACCGTGCCCACGGCGCATGCCAGCTATTACCCCATGAGACCAGAACTATCTCCAGTAGTCATCCCCCTCTGCCAAGTCATTACAAATGCTTCTGAGAATATCAAATGTCATCCAGCTTTCCAAGAGTCCTGAACAGCAAACAGTCCCAGTTATAAGAACATGACAAGAAGCAATAATTGGGCATTTTGTTGCCATTCAGGAGTCTGGAAAAGGTGTGTGACACCCAGATATAGGTACAAATTCTACTCAGCTTTATCTTATTTACATGTTTCCTAGGATAGATTCGTGACAACCAATATGGTCACCATTACAGCTCTTATGGGAGTTGTCACACAGCTTTTCCAAACTCCTGAAAAGGGCAAAAAATAAAAAAAATGCCTCATTGTTCATTGGTTCATCCTCTGCACCTATAACAGTAAGGCCTCATGCACACGACCGTGCTTTTGCGTCCGCAAATTATCGGCATTTTTGCGGACCCATTCATTTCTATGGCCCTATACACACACACACACACACACACACACACACACACAACTGTAGTTTTCACACATCCATTCTGGGATGCAAATCTGCAAAAACTCAGGACAAGTCATTTTACAATCCAGATTTGCGTCTTCGAAAACTGGCGAAATCATTAATATTTTTTGTAGCAAATCCTGATGACACACAACAAAAGTTTCTTTGCGGACTGTAACAGATCAGTGGTTTTGTGGCCCGCAATACCCCTAGGGTCGTGTGCATTAGGCCTAAGAGCTCATGCCCACAATCGTTGTTCTCTTCAGTGTCCGATCCGTTTATTGTGGATGCCATGAACACATCCGTTTTTTTGCAGATCCGTGTATCCGTTCCGCAAATGATAGAACATGTCCTATTCTTGTCGGTAATTGCGGTCAGTCTAGTGTACGGGTCCGCAAAAGAAACGGACAGCACACAGAAGCCACGAGGATCCATGTTTTGCATAAGGCAGAGGACCACCGTCATGTTAGCTGCCATCATAGCTTCCCCCTAAAACAGATCTAAGTAATTGAGAAAATTAAAAAAATATTTGAATTGGTGATTTTTATAGTAAAATTTTCCTGAGGCCTCGCGCACAAAACCAAGTGCTTTTCACCCCGTAATATGGTGTGCAATAAGGAATTGTATTGCGTCCCGCACCGTCCTATGTGGGGTGCGTATGACGGACTGAGTTTTTTTGCTGGCAGTACTGATAATGCTGCTTGGGGAAATCTCGGTACGATATACGGAAAAGTTCACACGAGAAAGAAATCTTCGTACATTGCCGTATCTTCATACAGCGGTATGTATGGCCCCGGTGAAATGTACGCGCTCCGTATTTGGGATCCGCGCGATACGATTGCGTGCATGAAGACATTCAGCAACATTTACACCAAACCCCCAGGTCACCTCTCCATGTAAAACTCCGACCCTCACTGTTCATTCAGGATTGGAAAAATTCCACCGCAGGTTACTAAGAACTCGGAGGTCTGGGTCTTAAGATTCCTGTATTTGCTACACGCTGAAATTCTAATCCATAGTTTCTGGAACTGCTGTTGGCCGGGGGTCTCCAGCTCACACCTCATAAATACATTCAATATCATCGAACTATGTAACTCTACAGAAACAAGGGAATAACACAAACTACAAAAAAAACACCCCCCTCAATACGATCAGATACTATCGCCAGGGAAACCACTTGGATAACACTTGTTGTCAGTGCTGAATTACACTCAAATCAATAGGCGTCTATGTAATGCGGTCACCTAGAAGGGGGGCAGCTATTAGCAGCGCCTCTCTGCTCTGGAAAAGAAGACACCCGCCTCTGCTTCCATATATTACAACTTGAGTATTGAACTATCTAAAGCCTTGTTCACACGGTGCAGATTTTGCATGCATTTTTTAAGCAAAAAGCAGAATTGGATCCAGGAGAACAGCGCTATTAGGACCAGTTCACACAGAGTTTTTGGACAGGCAGAAAAAAATCTAAAACAAAAATTCAATCAGGATTTTTGAGGCAGATTTTAAAATGCCAGCATTTTTTGCCAATTTTTTTTTTTTAGCAGCAATCAAATGCAGTAAATCAATGTAGTGGTGTACGGACGCAATAGAAAGTCTATGGGCCCGTACACCGATACATCGATTTTCCGGAAAAAGCCAAACAGAAACTAAGCGGCTTAGCATTCACACGAGCGCTTCTGCCGCTTTGTTTTAGCGATTGGTGGTGCTCGGACCCCCACAAATAGAAACTTCTGACATGACACTTTAACATGTCAGAAGTTTGTTGAATGTTTAGTTACCCTTTAAAAAAAAAATACACATAAAAAATCTGCAGCAAATCTCCACTGTGTGAACAAGGACCATTTGGACCTTTTTTCCCACAGCAACCAATCACAGCACAGCTTTAATTTTTTGCAGAGCATTTTAAGAAACGAAAGCTGAGCTCTGATTGGTTGCTATGGACACCAAGGAGTTTTTCTGTTAGACAGTTTTGATAAATGAGGCCTAATAGGTCATGGACACTGAAAATAATTTGTGGTGAAATATGCCCTCCCTTGGAGTGCTTGAGTTATAGCAAATGTCCAGTCAGACTGTCACTTTGCATACGATGTCACTGCTGAACCGGTCCCCATCTCCTTTTATCAATAGGACTACAGTGAAGGGGCAATATGGGGAAGCAATAGTGTAAGGCCGAATTCAGGCCAACGTGGGTAAACTCGGGACGTGAAAAACAGCAGTTTTTCACCTCAGAGTTGCCCCCGTGCGGGTCCCGTTTTCACTTCACTTGAGTCTATGGAGGGATCTGTGAAAACGGACGAAAACAGGACATGTTCTATTTTTCAATGGACCCTTCACAATGGCCATTGAAACAACAGCCTTGTGAACAGCCTCATTGAAATACATGTGTCCGTGGGAAGGCCGTGGTCTTAACAGCCGTCACATGGACGTATACGACGGTCGCCTGAAGTCGTTCTCTACCTGTAACAAGATGCCAGCACAGTATCAGGCCCCACGTACACGACCATAGACTTGGTCCGTAATTACGGACACATTCATTTCTATGGCTGACGGACACCTTCCCATATATTTACGGGAAGGTGTCCGTGCCGTAGAAATCTTCTGTAAAAAATAGGACAAGTTCAATTTTTTTTATTTTACGGACCGTGCTCCCATACTTTATCATGGGAGCACGGCCCGCAAATGCAGACGGCTGTCCGCGGCCGTAATCACAGACCGTGATTACGGGCACGGTCGTGTGCATGGGGCCTAAGTGAATGGCGCTTACGGGCACAGCTGGTGATGTCACTCATCATGGTCTGCCAGCCCGCTCCCGTCATCTAAACCCTGAAGAGGAACAGCAGGGTAACAGAGGAGGGGGTGACATCTCACGTATCAAAACGGTCAGAGAAAACATGGCCGAGTTTCCCACAGCAACCAGAGTTGAACGTCCATTTCTCCATTTGAGCGCTTAAGAAAAAAGGTCAGCGGTTTTCCAACCTGTATGAATTCTTGTCCACTGGACCGCAGTGACGTGGCGTCCATAGTGACGTAGCTGCATTGTCCGGTAGACGGTCGCCAAGTCACTGAGGACTACACAAAAATACTAAAGTACCTAGCCAACTTTTTGTATAATCTCCGCTATTCAGAAAACGAAATTGTCATTGATTGCAACGAGCAACACCGACACATCTATAACGTCTCCACGTGGTCCTATAGATCTCTTATAGGGTTTCTGTGCTGTAAATGAAGCCTCATCTTCTATCACATGAACTGTACGCGCTTCTTCCTTCTCCGGCCCCTTAACCTTGCAAACAGTCACTCCCACCATCCACCTGCACCTTTATAGCCATCATGATGAGTAATGGGAACGTCTTTGCGCACATTTAACATAAATGACCAATTTCCTCTCATCATGCAGTAACAAACTGTGACATCCTCCTCTTCTGTCTTTTCTTCCCCCTAAACACGTAGTTCCCTAAATCGCTTATTTTTGGTTTTAAATCAGATAAATCCGGAGCTACAGCTTGTGTTACGGCGGTCAGTCATCATGGGGTTCTCCAGATTTTGGTAAACTACAACTCTCACCCTCCCGGGAGTGTATACATCAATGGTAGGGAAAGCAGACAGCAAACATGTACTGACCCAACAACGGCAATCACTTTACAGAACGCACTAGCCATTCGTAAGGAGATCACAGCCCAACTAGACGTGAAGTTTCCACGGATCATTGTCTTTAATTTTATTAGCGGACGAGATTGCAGAATAGGGAAGCAGCCAGGGGATAAAAATCCCAGTAACTTCCCTGCAGACATTAGATGAAAGTAGGCCGAAACTGGGAGCGGGCGACTATCTAAGGCTTCGTTCACATTTGTGCTAGGGCTCCGTTCCGACAGATCTTTCCTCCGGAACGGAGCCCTGACAGACAGAAACGGTAACCATAGGTTTCCGTTTCCATTGATTTCAATGATGACGGATCCGGTCCCAATGGTTTCCGTTTGTCTCAGTTGTGCAAGGGTTCCTTCGTTTTGACAGAATCAATAGCGCAGTCGAAGCCTAATGTGTATGGGGGTCTTCCGACTATTCTATGTCAGGGGAAATAAGGATCGGGCATGTTGGATTTCAACGCGCCCGATACTTTGTTCCCGCAAGTGATAACCGGCTGCCATAGAAGTCCCCTATTCCCCTCTCACGAGCCAAATATATATTCCACTCTGCCGAGCCTGGTGCGCATATTAAAGGGCTTCTCTGCTACTTTTATATTGTCTATTCTCCGATTGCCGGCACCCCCATTTATTAGCTAATTGAAGGGGCCACAGCGACAAACGACGCGTCCTTTTCGTAGTTTACCAGGCACGCCGCCGTATACTCCCATAGCAGCTGTGCCTGGAATCGCAGTTCCGGTCCCATTCAAGTAAATGGAACAAGGCTCCAAGGAACGCAAACGTCGCCATGGCCCCTTCAGTCAGCTTGGGTGTGCCCGGGGCTCAGACCCCCACTGATGTGATATTGATGACCCATCCTAAGAATAGGCCATCAATATAAAAGTCCCAGAGAATACCCTTTAATATGCGCACCAGGCTCGGCAGAGCGGCAATCACATCAGAGGGGGTCCGACTCACGGGCATACCCAAGCTGACGGAAGGGGCCATGGCGACGTTTGCGTTCTCTGCAGCGCGATCCCGTTCACTTGAATGGGGTTGGAACTGCGATTCCAGGCACAGCTGCTTTGGAAGTTCACGGGGCTGTGCCTGGTAAACTATGAAAAGGCCGCGTCGTTTGCCGCCGCGGTCCCTAGAACGAGCTAATCGCTGAGGATGCGGGGAATCGGCCCACCACTGATCTGAAGACCTATCCTAAGGTTAGGCCATCAATAAAAATCACAAGGCTTCAGCCGATAGCTATGTAAAGTGTATGAGCGCCTTAAAGGGGTTACCCACGAAAATCATTATCACCTACACACAGGGGAGATGATAAACGTATGATCGCCGGGGGTCCCACCAATCAATGACCATGGAGCTGAGGTAAACAGGCGATTGCTGTACTCGCCGGCCTCCGTCAGTCGCATAGACTTTGAATAGAGCGGCAAAGCAAACGTGTCACCACCGCATATTTGGATAGAAGGTATTTTTTTTTTTAAAAACAATGTTTTATTCTGAAGTAGTAAAGATTTCTTATCCACTTTATACACGGAGCTCATCCAGAACAGCCGGTTACACACACACCCCACAAACAACGATCCCCCCGACATCTAGAGCGACATCGCCACCGCTTTCATTGCACCGACCTGCGACATTTTCCACACAACGTTTGACTCTATGGGCCCTGACAATTACCGCTGCATATTATCGTATACCAAGTCATCCAGCCCAGGCCTGGTCGTGCATGCTGGGACTTGTAGTTCAACAGTTGTATTAGACTCCATATATTGGAGTGGGAGGCTTCAGCATGACACCTGATCTGAAGGGGGCAATTACCTGAGGATTCACCCTCTGCCCCTGCCAGGTTTTCATTCAGTCTTTGCCTTCCTGTCAGTGACCACACACTCTCCTCCGTGACATTTCCCTCCGTGTCACAGCGCCCCTGCCTACCAGACCACCCTGCGGGTGTCAGCAGACCCAATACCCCCCACTGGACGTCTTCCCATCCCCTCACAGCTGTCATAGTCCACCTCAGTCCCCCCTATGTCGCTGTCACTCTCACCGCCCGGTGCTGCTGCTATTTCCTCGGCTCCGGGACACCCAAAATGGCGGCTGATGGGCCGCAGCACCGCGGTTGTGCGGAAGGATCTTAATGAAGCCGATGTGGAAATGTCCAGTCAAGCAATGGATTAAATGTGGGAGGAATCTGGACACGTAGAAGACAAAGACCCCGGTGCTGGACGCGAGGGAAGAGCCGCTCGCTATGATTCTCCGTACTTGGGCCGAATTCTTTTTTTTTTTCTTCAGATCTAGCGGAAGGACACAAATGAAAAGCGGCTAGGGAAGCCAATGATGACGTCAGCTCAGTGCCCCGTCACTGCCAGACCCGGAAGTAGGGGAGGGCGGTGCCCGCGAGGTCAGCTGACACATTTTGGGCGGGGAATGATGACGTATTTACAACTGTCTGTCACCGGATCCGCCCATTTTATCCCAGCGCTTTATTCACACACCCATCTACTCCATTTAAAGGGCAACTCCAGTTATTGTTTATATTACTATAAATATCCCTAAGGTAAATGAAAGGAAGTTTTGTTAATTCCCATAATGTCTTTCAAGGGACTTCATATTTATATCGTACCAAGTAAATAGATGATAAGGAAGACCCATTCAAAGTAGAGAATGCCTTGAGAAAAAAATGCAGGCTTTCTCCCTATGCTATGCGTTTTTTATGTTTATTATGTGCGTGAAAGATTTTATTATTATGCAAATGATGACAAAGATGATTGGTGATGTAGTACATTTCAAGGCGATTGAGCTGAAGATGGAGACTGATCTTCTGGCCTTGGATCATCAATCAATATCAACACATTGGTAGATTCCTAACCTCCAAAAATGAGCTGTAGTAGAGTGCGGACACAAAGAGCGTCTCTCTCTGGAGGACCCAAGGACAGCTTATTGATATCAATAGAGACTGTAATTCCTCGTTTCGCCTGTGGTGGTGCTGCAGGGGAATTGAGCACTTTCGTCCAGGTTCCCCCGCAGACTACAGCTGAATGTTGGTGCTCCCACGGTAATGCCAATTATATTTATTTATCTTTTTTATGTTACTTTAGTTGGAAAATTGGAAAAGGTTGGTTTTTTTTTGTACTTTTTATTTTATTTTTTTGTATATTACAAAATACTTTCTTTAAGGGCTTATTCAGACGAACGTAGTATACGGCCATGTGACAGCGGCTAAGATGTTAAGCGGCTGAGATTATCTCCGATCCCGCTCGTCACAGTAAGGTGATCAGGGTTGTCACGATACCAGAATTTGGACTTCGATACCGATACTTTGTGTAGTATTGCGATACTCGATACCAAAAACGATACTTTGCCAACAACAATAATAATAATAAAAAAAAGTCCTTCCATTTTCTGATGTGAGGCACGAGGGGTTATGAATTTTGAACCTCCATCAGCCTCACATTAATAGTAATTAACCCCATCATGTTCCTCAGTCATAATGGAGAACATTGGGTTAATGTGTGAGGTACATGATGGGGTTAATTACTATTAATGTGAGGCACGTGGAGGTTAAAAATTCATCACACCTCGTGCCTCACATTATTAAGTGAATAATATATATATACTGATAGTACACAGGCAGTTGTTAGGACAGACCTTAGTATGTCCTAACAGGAAATATGGTCAGACAGCCCTGGAGGTCCTTCAATGGACCCTGGGCTGTCTGCCCATATATGGTATGTCCCTCAATCGTGTGACAGGGATTCCCTGTGACGCATCCAAAGGGCACCCCCCCCCTTCTCATTTTCCTCTGAATGCTGCGGTCAGCTTTGATCGCAGCATTCAAGGGAATAGTGGCGGAGATGAGCTTGGTCTGATCTTCGCCGTTAGAGCGGGGCTGTGCCATGAGTAAGGGTATGTTCACACGGCAGCGTCCGTTACGGCTGAAATTACGGGGCTGTTTTCAGGAGAAAACAGCTCCGTAATTTCAGCCGTAATGGCATGTTGAGGCGCTTTTTCGCTGCGTCAATTACGGACGTAAATGGAGCTGGTTTTCCATGGAGTCGATGGAAAACGGCTCCATTTAACGTCTGAAGAAGCGACAGGCACTTCTTTGACGCGGGCGTCTATCTACGCCCCGCCTTTTGACAGCGGGCGTAAAAAAAATGACCGTTGGCACAGAACATCGTAAGACCCATTCAAATGAATGGGCAGATGTTTGCCGACGCTATCGAGCCGCATTTTCGGACGTAAATCGAGGCGGAAAACGCCCGAATTACGTCCGTAAATAAGCCGTGTGAACATACCCTAATACAGCCGTTGCCCCGCTCCTGACAATAAGTGCGCGCGCACGGTCAGCATAAGGTGATGCGGCCGGCGCTGCACTAATGAGCTGCGGCGCCGACACTTAAGACACAACGTGGGAGTGTTTTGCAGTGCGCCCGCCATGTTCTGTCTTCAGTGCCGCTGCTCATTAGTACAGCACCGGTCGCATCACATCATGCTGACCGCGCTCACACACTTGTTAGGACTCAGGAGCGGGGCAGTGGCTGCATCGTGGCTGTATCACACATGTATCACACAGCCCCACTCTAACAATATTCATGTGTTACTATACTTAGCTGTGCGGCCGAAATTCAAGAAATAACGGTATTGAACCGTTTGAGGGTGCACAGTATCGAAACGGTATCGATGCATCGTGCATCCCTAAGGCTATGTTCACACTGAGCTTTTTGCGGGCAGAAAATTCTGCCTGGAAAAATCAGCTCCGATTTTTTTGATTTGGTTTTGCACCACAGGCGTTTTTGACGCTTTTTTTTTTTTTAGCGCATCATAAACTGCTTTGGCCGTTCGCTGCGTTTTTTCCGTCTCCCATTGATTTTCAATGGAGTTTTTGAGGCAGAAAACGCCTCAAGATAGGCGCTCGCGGGGAAAAAACGCCTCCATCTCCCATTGAAAGCAATGGGAGGCAATTTCGGTCGTTCTTTGCCGCGGTTTCCGTGGCAAAAAACGTGTAGATAAATCTCAGTCTGAACAGGGCCTAAAGGTGACGGTTGTAACATACAGCCGACACACACTGGGTATTGAGCGGGTTCAGTGACAACCCTGCACACAGTAGGGGGAATTTATAAGACTGGTGTTTCGTATGCTAGCTTTAATATGAAGAACGTTGGAGTAAAAGGCGCCTTTATGAAGAGGTGCAGGTCTATTTATAAATTAAAGGGGTTTTCCAGGACTTTTATATTGATGGCCTATCCTTAGGATAGGTCATTAATATAAGATCGGTAGGAGCCCGACGCCCGGGACTCCCCTAATCAGCTGACTGAAGGGTCATTTACAGGCACAGCGCCATACACTTCCGTAGCAGCAGTGCCTATGATTGCAGTTCTGGTCCCATTTTAGCCAGTTGATCGATAGGCTGCCGGGAGTCGGACCCCCACCGATCTTTATTGATGATGCATCCTACGGATAGGCCATCAATATAGAAGTCCTGAAAGACCCCTTTAAGCGCATCCCCGCCACAACGTGAAATTGACACCAGCTAGAAGCTGCCAAAGATTAGAGTTACAACTTACGCCAGCTTCTGGCGTAAATTATAGTAAATGTGTCGGCCCTGCCCCTTCCGCGAAGCGCCGCCAACTTTTTGGAAAATAGCGTGAGCATCAAAAACTGCACAAAAGTCGAAATTTGCAGAAAGCCGGTGTAGAAAAAGTATTAAATTCGCCCCATTGGCCTTACAACATCTCCACCACCCTGCCCCCACATTACACATGTATACAGCGGTGTAAGTATAGGGGAGGGAGCAATTGTAGTCGCACCTTGTGCCTAATGGTGCCCAAATGCCCATCTGAACCTCAGCGGGGGTGCTGGAGTATCATGGTAGTTGCATAACAATATAATAATGCCAGACAGATCCATATTGCTATGCAAATGAATACCTCAATTCCCTAAAAAATATATTCAGCAGGAAGTCATTACACATGGAGTGGGGGAGTGGGGGGGGGGTGCTGGTGTAGATTTTGGGCTCAGACACGTCTCCTGTACAAGACGCAGGTTCCTATATTTTCCCTTCACAAGGAGAAGTCATTCAGGATTTTGTCAACTTTATTTGTAGAATTGGAAGTTTCTGTTACAAAATGTAATGTTCTGCATGAACGATCGTGATTTACAGCAAAATGCAATTAAATAAAAACATAAAATACAATCCGGGTTATTTATTACACTTATTGATAATGAAAAGTGGACGTGTGCCTAAAGAACCAATCAGATTTCTGCTTTCCTGCACTTGGAAAATGGACTGGCAAAGATGGCACAAACTGCTCCAGGGGCATAGCTATACAGAGCGCAGAGGTGGCAGTCACACCCGGGCCCTGATGCTTGAGGGGTCCAAAGGCCTCTCTGCCACATAAGTAGACGCCAGTAATATAATTGACACATCGTAGGTGGGGGACATAAAACAGATTTTGCATTAGGGCCAAGGGGCTTACATGTCCGCCCCTTCCCTAAGAATGTCAATGGTGTTCCTGACAGTGGCTTCACCTGTCCTTATAATCCTGTCCTAATGGCTATACTTGGCTGAACTGTCCTCCATGTAATATATAATGGTCCATGATGTATGGCCATAAGTAATTGTTGAAAGTTTCAAAAAAGTTAAAAAAAATAAAAAAAATTGTCACCTCTCCTGACGTGTGTTTTAGTAAATAACTGTATTCCCCATGGAGTAACAATTCTGGTGCATATTTTATTAGAATTAGTCATTGCACCGATCCTCTGTTATTCCTTTTAGAAATGTATGAGTAAATTGACAAATGGGTGTTACCAGTTGGGGGGTTGTCCCTACACAGACTGACAATGTCCAATCAGTGCTGTCCCTATCAGACTGTGTAGGGACACGCCCCTTTGAAAAGGTGTATGGTAACACCCAGTTGTCAATTTATTCATACATTTCCAGGCGGAATAACAGAGGAACGCCACTATGCAGAATTCTAAGAAAAGATGCTCCAGCATTGTTATTTCATGGGGAATACAAGTATTTACTAAAACAGACGTGTCAGGAGAGGTGACAGATCTTCTTTATGTCCCTCCATTCAATACCTCAATGAGTTACTTAGAAACTGTAGTACACATTCTGCTACTTTGTAACAGTCAATTATTATACGTTCCAGCCTGAGCTTTTTTACTGGAAGCAGCTAGAAAGAGATACATTGACACCCTGTTGGTCTTCAGATGGAGGATACATTGATAAAGCAAGTAGCAAATCATTTTTTTATTGATTAGTATTTATGGCCAATATATGGTCCTCTGATAACACCCAGAATGCTTTAGGCCTATGAGCAGGGTCAATAAAAAGTCCAGGCTATAGATTTGTATGAGGTATAAGATGTCCATCATCAGAGATTTTACGTCTTCTTTTTCAGGTCCTCCAGTCTTTTCGACAGATCTTCAAAGTCTATATCCTCGTATGGAGAGGGGTCAGTATTTGGTGACATCCGGGCGGGGCTGACCGGTACAGAAGGAAGCTTTGGTAATGATAGATGGTCATAATTTGCAGGGATGTTGTTTGGATTCCATTGGGTTCCGGGTTCGGTGTCAGCACCTGCAAAGTACAAGAATCTCAATGTCCGAATTATATTTAAAGGGTAACTAAACCTTAAAAAAAACTTTTGACATCACGTAGTGATACGTCAGAAGTTTTGTTTGGTGGTGGTCCGAGCACGGAGACCCCCACCGATCACTCAAACGATCTTTGGAACGCCAAGCAAGTGGTGTACAGGCTCAATTCAAAGTCTATGAGTCCGTACAACACTCCGAGGAAAGCCGATCAGAAATGAAGCAGCACAGCCCTCACCTGATCGCTTCTGCCACTTCGTTTTAGCGATCAGTGGGGGTCTCAGTGCTCGGACCCCCACCGATCAAAACTTCTGACATGTCAAAAGTTTTTTTTAAAGTTTAGGTAACCTATAAATATATTTTTTGTATCTCTTCTTTGGTTAGTATGTATATGTGAGGACTTGTGTGAGTGTATCCTTATCAGTAGTAGAATTTGAAAACCTATAATAGCAAAATAATATAAACACAACCGGACAGATTTATTATTGTCTTTGCGCCTCGGTTCTGGCTTTTCATGCATGTATTTTCTTGGCGTATATGTTTCTGCCAAATTTATTAATCTGTGTGCGATAAAGGACCTTGACTTGTGAAATTCTCGGCACGTTGGGAATATAGCCATGGATGTTTCAAGTTGTGAAGTGCGCCAGGTATAACACTTGTATACGCCAGTTTTATGCCGAGGAATGCTGGTCTAAAGTACACCACCCAATAGGTGGTGTGAAGAAGAGAAAGTAGTCTAAAATGTGCCACATTTATCAAATAGCATGAATGTCATTTAAAAATGGCGCATCTTCAGCCGAGCACCTCTATCTTTAGGCGATCTATCTTTAATGGCTATGGAAACCTTTGAATGTTTTTTTTTTATTATTAAATCAATGTTTTTTGTGTGATTTTAAGCACTTTTTGAATTTACTTTTATTTAATTTTTTTTTTGCTTTTACAATGTTTCCTGTATGTGTCATCTATGTGTTCTGCATACATAGAAGCTGTATTGTTTTCTCTCAGCCGATTCCGTCATTTCAGCTGTACTGACGGCTCAGCTGAGAGCTTGTCCTGCATAGGAACCACTTAAAATCGATCACATCCAAGTTCACAATCCCATCATATGGGAACACTGCATCCCACCACAGCTGAACATCATACCCGTCTGTTAATGAACCACGGAGTAGGTTGATCTCCTCCCATGTTGGTCATTTAAAGGGACTAATATCCTGTCAAGAATGTACCCAGGTTGACCAAGCCCAGACACACATTAAAATAATTATTTAATGGATCATTTTCATACCAAAAGTCCTGAAATTCTGTTAATAGCTGTTTTAATGTAATTCAGTATTTCTAACATAAAAAAAAAAAAATTTTTAATAATTTTTTGGCATCTCTGTGTCCCCCTTGGTGCTGCTTGTAATCTGTGCTGCTTGAGGAGGGACTCTAAGCAGAATTAGTCTCCTTCCTCCTCTGGCAGTTGACAATATAGTTGTCCCACTACTTACGTTCCCTGCAAGAAGAGTCTCCCCATCTATACTGCCATGCTACTGCAGAAGCTCTGCTCCTGCCCTGACAAGCAGGGCAGAAAACTATTTCTATTGGCTGCTCTGCATTAAACAGAGGATCACTATGCAGAGACCTGGCTGTGAGGAGAGTGAGCATGCATGACCACCAGCACTCTGCTCAATAGGTGGACATGCACATTGCTGCACACTCTAAAATACAGGTGGCACCATACAATTTAAATAGATTTCATGGTGGGACAGCCCCTTTAAAGGAAACCTCTCAATAGGTCATATAAGTTGAACTGGTTAACTGACCTGAATAGTGCTATCTACAGCAAATTAGTATATAGGGAGCCAACACAACAGTGGACCATATCTCTGGAATGGGGGGGTCCATAAAAAAAAGAAAAACAGCGCTGGAATCAGGGAAACAGCGCTATTCAGGTAAAAAAACCAGTTCCGTTTATATAACCTAGTGACAGGACATCTTTAAAGCAGGGAAGGAAAAACACACTGTAGATTTCAGGTGTAAACTAAAATAATGCAGACGCCAATTTGGAACATTCATAGACATAAACATGTACTATTCTAGAAGAGCTGCACAATTCTGATTTGTGGAGATTTTGATCAGAAGGTTGGAGCAGCACATGGTAAAGTAATAAAACAATGTAGTAAAATAGACTATTTTGGTTAAAGAGGCTCTGTCACCAGATTGTGCAACCCCTATCTGCTATTGCAGCAGATCGGCGCTGCAATGTAGATTACAGTAACGTTTTTATTTTAAAAAAACGAGCATTTTTGGCCAAGTTATGACCATTTTTGTAATTATGCAAATGAGGCTTGCTAAAGTCCAAGTGGGTGTGTTTAAAGTAAAAGTCCAACTGGGCGTGTATTATGTGCGTACATCGGGGCGTTTTTACTACTTTTACTAGCTGGGCGTTGTGTATAGAAGTATCATCCACTTCTCTTCAGAACGCCCAGCTTCTGGCAGTGCAGACACACAGCGTGTTCTCGAGAGATCACGCTGTGACGTCACTCACAGGTCCTGCATCGTGTCAGACGAGCGAGGACACATCGGCACCAGAGGCTACAGATGATTCTGCAGCAGCATCAGCGTTTGCAGGTAAGTAGCTACATCGACTTATCTGCAAACGCTGATGCTGCTGCAGAATCAACTGTAGCCTCTGGTGCCGATGTGTCCTCGCTCGTCCGACACGATGCAGGACCTGGGGCAGGAAGTGAGTGACGTCACAGCATAATCTCTGGAGAACACGCTGTGTCTGCACTGCCAGAAGCTGGGCGTTCTGAAGAGAAGTGGATGATACTTCTCGTCAGAACGCCCAGGTAGTAAAAGTAGTAAACACGCCCCGATGTACGCACATAATACACGCCCACTTGGACTTTTGCAAGCCTCATTTGCATAAATAAAAAAATGGTCATAACTTGGCCAAAAATTCTCGTTTTTTAAAAATAAAAACGTTACTGTAATCTACATTGCAGCACCGATCTGCTGCAATAGGAGATAGGGGTTGCAAAATCTGGTGACAGAGACTCTTTAAGGGGGTTTTACACTGGGCAAATATTGTGCAGACGAGTGTTCATATAACGCTCGTTGCCCTGTGCAAACAGCGCAGCGATCAGCAGATAAACGAGCAAACGCTCGATCATCTGCTGGTCGTATAGTTTTAAAAAAAGTAAAATATTATCGATGTCGGCAGCGCATCTCCGTGTGTAAACAGAGAGACGCGCTGCCGACATGATAACAACGTATGGGGACGAGCGATCGGAGTAACGACCTTTCATCCCCGTCCATAGCTGCGTGTGACAGGAGCAAACGAGTTTGCGCCGGCCTGTTGTCGGCCGGTGTGTGTTTATCCCAATTCCCTTTCCCAAAAAACAAACAGATAACAAAAGGCAGAAATCAGTAGCAAATAATCATACTATACGGGCACATGATAAAGCACAGCAGCCGTGCTTACTGAACCTGAAATGTTGGCACTCACCAGCAGTGTCCTGTGCAGGAAAAACCTGTGTGTCTGGTCCAGGGGGTTTCAGCTGATAAAACACAAAGAGAACGCGGTTAGTCCAGGATCACACACACCGTTTCGATGCAGTTTTTGGTGCAATTTTTGGCTCACTTTCTTGAGCCAAAGCCAGAAGTGGATCCAAAAGTAAGAAAAGGTAAAAATGCCTCTCCTTTCTTTTGTGTCCTCTACTGTGTTTGGCTAAAAAAAAAAAAAAAATCCAAAAACTGCCACAAGAACTGCATGGAAACTGCGTGTGTGTGATCCTGGCCTTACTTGGTTTTATTGCGGTTGGTTATGTTAGTCATAATGGAGCAGGAATTGTACATGCGCTAATACCTATTTACCATCTAGCAAGTCTCAATCTCAGAGCCTTGTGCTGGCCGTATATATATATGACTTTGATCTGCCAGAAACGGACTCCCTGGGGCTATAGCAAAGTGGCAAATGATCGGCCAAATTCGGACGATCATGCCATACACTTGTAGTTTAGGCCGGCCAAAATTTTCCAACCTTGCTGATCACATTTCGCCAGATATAAGTCTGCTATCGGCCATCGCAAACTATCGTTCGCGTTAGTTTAGCAAACAATGGTCGTCCAAAATCGGCCATTATGGCCGACTTTAATCTTATGTGTATGGACAGCTATAGGTTATATTATTTATTTTATTGATGTATTGTATTGAAGTTATTATACACGTCCTCTTCAGGTGGCAATGCTTGTCTATACATGCACCTGGCAGGGTTAATTGGCCATGTCTGCTCCATATTGCGAGGAAACCCTTGGGCTCTATTCAGATCAACGAGCGTAAACTCGAATATGAAAAACGGCAGTTTTTCACATCCGAGTCGCAACTGTGCGTGACCCCGTTTTCACGGATCCCTCATAGACTGGTCATATTTTTTTCACAGGCCCTTCACAAGGTCCGTTAAAACAACGGCTGTGTGAATAGCCCCATTGAAATACATGCGTCCGTGTGACGGCCGTTAAAAAAAAAAATGGACGATATTTACGTTTGTCTGAATAAGCCCTAAGGGTATGTTCACACGAGGGCATTACGTCTGTAATTGACGGACGTATTTCGGCCGCAAGTACCGGACCGAACACAGTGCAGGGAGCCGGGCTCCTAGCATCACACTTATGTACGACGCTAGGAGTCCCTGCCTCGCTGCCGGACAACTGTCCCGTACTGAAAACATGATTACAGTATGGGACAGTTGTCCTGCAGAGAGGCACGGACTCCTAGCGTCGTACATAAGTATGATGCTAGGAGCCCGGCTCCCTGCACTATGTTCGGTCCGGGACTTGCGGCCGAAATACGTCCGTCAATTACGGACGTAATGAGCTCGTGTGAACATACCCTTACACAGGACCCTGTGATAACCCAGAACAGACCCGGTCACTCAGTCCTTTAAAACGCAGATAGGACTATGCAGCTGCAGTCCCCATGATTGACATGTCCCGTCTTATTGAAGTGGAAACTAGACTATGGAAAATCATTTGGAAAAAAAGGTGTAAAGTCTAATCCATTCTAATATTAGAACTGCTGTTTAAAACTTACCAAGGATGAAGCAAAGCCTGGGGCAGGAGGTCTCCCCCTTGGAGGCGGCTGTATAAATGTGCACTCCTCATAGATTCCTACGTCAGGAAGCGTTTCCTATAAATAAAGTTAGAAAACAGTAAAGACGTGGACGTTGTGTATGGGGACTGCAATGCCTATTGTGCCTCACTCCATATACATTATATCACAACAGCTGGGTGGCTATGGAAGCCGGCGGGTCAACGTCAGAATGCACTGGCAATGTATTGTAATAGCGTACACGTAGATGATACTTACGGTTATCTGGGGATATGGCCCCCTGGCATTGCTTCTGAAATCACCACCTCCTCCTCCTCCACCTCCCCAGCCGCCAGGTCCTCCTTTTTTGTCATTGTTTGTAAAATCTGTGTGACTTCCATCAACTTCAAATCCAGAAGGTGCTTCAGCCTGGTGACGGAGACAATGTATAGGCTCTGGTCATATCTCCTCTAAACTAGCATCTGTTATTTTTACCGTATAGAATGTATCTCCCATAGAGAATAATGTTAAAAAGCAAAATTAGATAAAATGGTCATCCATTCCCAGATCTACTCACCATTACTCTTGCATCTGGCTCATATTGGACGTTATAATTTTTGGCAATCTCAATCAGGTATCTCTCCACCAGGATTTTTGGAGGTGTTTCTGTGCTTAATTTATGCATCAGCTGTGGAAAAGGAATAGTTTATGGTTTACTAGATGATAAACCAAGGAAGACGCAATTATAGGTGACATTCAGCGGCTTCCATCCTGCGCCGTGTGGACTAGGAGATGTGAGGACTTGTAAGGGGTTGTTCACCTTTTAACACCGTTTTCTAGTTTACATATAGAATAAATCTATATAAAAAGTTTAGTAGCTATGCAAATACACTTCATTACTTATCTTGTATTCATCCTGAGTTACAGAATGTATTATATTCCAGAGCTGCATTCATAATTATGCCTTCAAAGCTTAAATCTCTCGGCATCCCCTGCTTGTTCAGCGTCTGAACCAAGCGTACTCAGGTGATTTTCATTCTCGTAAGGAAGACACCATTTTACATCAGACCATATACAATAAGCTTACTACTGGAAACTGGCAGAATTTTAAATGCAGCTCTGGACTATAATACAGGCTGTAATTCAGGATCAGAAAAGATGTTGGGCCAGTTTGACATGAGCGCATCACAGGCGCATTTCTATGAGCGTAATAAACATGGAGAGCATAGGTCCCTATGATGGCCATCCAGCAGCACACGTGGGATGTTAGTGCACATTAAAGGGGTTCTCCTACAAACACATGTATCCCTACCCACAGGAACTGCCGGAGACAGCAGTCCCAGAAGTCCCATATAAATGAATGGAGCGCTGGTCGTTCATTCGCACCAGCACTCCATTTTCATGGAGCACTTTGGGGGACTTTCGGTCCCTCGTTCGGTCCCAGTGATCGGACCCCCAGCGATCACACATGTGTCCCCTATCTTGTGGATTGGGGATACATGTGTTTTGTGGGAGAACCTCTTTAAAAGAGGGGGTCCCATTTTTTTTAATGGGGGGTTTTCTTCCGAATTTTACACCCATGAATGGCATACAAATAATTGGACATATATACCTGTAGATTTACATATTACAATACTCTTTGACTTACTCTTTGACTGACTGTTCCAATCTGGTTTGTCCTACAGAGATTTCCATATTCTTTGCTGTATTTATGACAGAGTTGACTGGCCACCTGCAAGAAAAAAATTAACAATTTTACCCCCTCACAGTCCAACAAGTTGGTCATTTGTTATTGGTGAGCAATTCAAGAGTCTTTCCAACGCACTTTGCACATCTTGAGATCTCTCTTTACAATATTTGTTCCTTCTGAGCACAGTGATTTGGATATATGAGGATGATGATAAAGTGAATCCGTTGTGCAACCGCCATATTGATTCAGAATAAAGGTTAATGAGCAATGTATAAAAACCTTCTCAAGTGGTAAGAATGTGAAAATGCAGAAATCAATGTTGTGCAAGTGTTTTATCCACTCAGAAAAACTATGATCTCTGCTCATCTGGCAACCTAGACAGTGATATGTGGCCCACGTGTGTCTGCAGCCACATGGGGACCTTTCCCAGATTAATAAATCAGGCAGCGGCGCTTCTGAGCGCTAGAAGGCAGCATAATAAAATCTGACTACGACTACGAACCACCAGCCCTTCTCACCCTGGCTGCTGTGAAAAGGAAGATGGAGTCTGAGACCCCGTATTTAAAGGGGTTGTCCATGAACGGACAACTGATGACCTATCCACAGGATAGGTCATCGGCATACGATCGATGTTCTGCCTGCTCTGGCTGCCCCCGGGCACCAGACGTCCATGTCGGAGGTGGATGGTTCCGGTAACGGAATAGCGGGCGAGCTGCAGTACTGTATTCAAGTGAATAGAAGCAGAGTTTCTGTTCTGCAGCACTGCCGCTATGCAATGGTCATAGCCATCTGCTTCCGGCTCCGACTACTGAATATCCTTCACAACATCCGCTGCCAGGAGGCAGCTGGAGCGGCTGATCGGTGCGGGGTATGGGTGTCGGACCTGCACCGATCATATACTGATTACCTATCCTGTGGATACGTCATAAGCTGTCCATTCATCGACAACCCCTTTTATTTTTTTGAAATTTTTCTTAGTAGAGCAGGGTCAGGCCGGATTCACATGAGCGTGAGAGTTTTGCGCGCGCAAAAAACGCAGCGTTTTGCGCGCGCAAAAGGTACTTAACAGCTCCGTGTGTCAGCCCCGTATGATGCGCGGCTGCGTGATTTTCGCGCAGCCGCCATCATTATGACACTCCGTTTGGATGTTTGTAAACAGAAAAGCACGTGGTGCTTTTCTGTTTTCATTCATACTTTTCACTGCTGTTGCGCGAATCACGCTCGTCCCACGGAAGTGCTTGCGTGTGGTGCGCGTGATTTTCACGCACCCATTGACTTCAATGGGTGCGTGATGCGCGAACAACGCACAAATATAGAACGGGTCGTGACTGATTGTCTGAACGGCCCCATTGACTAACAGGTCCGTGCGAGGCGCGTGAAAATCACGCGCGTCGCACGGACCTATATTAGTTTATGGGGCCGTGCAGACAGTTGCGTGATTTTTACGCAGCGTGAGTCCGCTGCGAAAAACTCACAACATGTCCGTTCTTTGTGCGTATTTCGCGCATCACGCACCCATTGGAGTCAATGGGTGTGTGAAAATCACGCGCAGCACTTCCGTGGGACGAGCGTGATTCGCGCAACAGCTCTAAAGCTATGAATGAAAACAGAAATGATGGCGGCTGCGCATACGGGGCATATGGGGCTGACACACGGAGCTGTTAAGTACCTTTTGCGCGCGCAAAACGCAGCGTTTTTTTGCGCACGCAAAGCGCACATGCTCGTGTGAATCCGGCCTCAACGTGTTTATTTAGCCCCTTGGAGGCACAGCCAACTTTCAGTATTTATTTTCCTTTTTCCATTGTCACACAAGAGCTATAACTTTTTTCTTTTTCCGTCAACATAGCAGTGTGAGGGCTTGTTTTTTTGCAGGACTAGCTATCGTTTTTAGTGGTACCATATAACTCCTTCCGGATATTTCTATCTGAACGATTATCTGCTGGTGCCTCGTGTACATGCCTTTACTCCAGGACACTTGCTCACACAAGAGGAGTTATCCAAAGTGGAAGTACTTAGTGCTTCCTCCATATGACACAGACAATCGCCATTCATGAAATAGTTCAAGGAACAGTTTTCCTTTGTATACATAACGTATAGTCGCAGACTATGAGTCACAAACATAAAAAAAAAAAAATATTTGGTGCTTTTCATTGTTCAGTTTTTAAACTCACTTGTTCCGTTTTATAGTACAGTGGCTCCGTGTTAGGCCCCATGCACACGACCGTAGATTTAGTCCGTAATTACGAACCCATTCATTTCTATGGCCGACAGACACCTTCCCGTTAATTTACAGGAAGATTTGCAGGCCGTAGAATCCCTCCGTAAAAGATAGGACGTCCTATTTTTTTATTTTACGGACCGTGCTCCCATACTTTAATGTGAGCACGGTCCGCAAATGCGGATGACTGTTCGCAGCCGGCCATGCGTGTAGTCACGGACCGTGATTATGGGCACGGCCGTATGCATGGGGCCGTACCCTGCAGCACTAGAGTCCTGGGTTCTCCCTATGTTGTGTGGGTTTCCTCTCACACACCAAAAATATACTAAGAGGTTAATTAGCTTCCCATGATATTGAAACTAGTATGTGTCTGAGATGAGGAAATTAGATTGTGAGCCCATTTGGGGGCTGATGTGAATAGTGACAATCTCATTGTGGCACACGTTCTCCTATATAAGCAACAGGTAAATACACCAAATAAATACATGTTATAATAGTCTCTTAAAGGGGTTGCCCGCGCACGGACAACTGATGACCTATCCACAGGATAGGTCATCAATATATGATTAGTGGGGGTCTGACACCCGGACCCCGCACCGATCGGCTGCGATCAAGGGTATGCAGTATTCGAGACGGAAGCAGATGGCTCCGACTACTGTATAGCGGCTGTGCCGCAGAACTGTAGCTCTGCTCATATTCACTTAAATAGGAGTAAAAAAAAAAAAATGCCTTTTTTTCCGATTTGCAGTTCTTGCGGCTGAATTGCTGCGTTCCTGCCGCAAAAGTCGCAACATTTCCTATTTGTTGCAGGTTTTACCTCCACATTGAATTCAATGGGGAAAACCTGCAGCAAAAAGGGCAGCAATTGCGCACCATATATTGACATGCTGCTGATTTGAAAACCGCACCGCCGGTCAATTTCTGAACGTTTTCGCAGCGGAATATTTCTGCAGCGTGTGGATGAGATTTGTTTACATCTCATCCACTTTGCTGCTACTGTAAATGCTGCGGAATTTCCGCACAGAATTCCGTAGCGTTTACGATACGTGGGAACCCGGCCTTAACGTGCTGCTGTAGGAATGTTCAGAACGATTAATATTCCAAGCACATATTTTATTTCTGATCACTTACTGTCTTTAATTCAGTGATTTCTGTCAGACGCGGGGCAGCCCAGATCACAGTGGACACGGCTTCCGCCAGACCTGGATCCAGCTCCCTGCACAGAAAGAAGAACATGTTACATAAAAATAATCCGATATGAACCTCTTCTGATTCTATTACATCATGGTAGTATAATAAATTACGTTATTACTGTTATTTTATTGATCGCATTGTCTGCCCTTTGTATATACATTCTAAATGCTCTTCTATGACCGTTCAATACCCAGTAATTTATCTGGTTGTCACTGTTATGAGGACACTGTGGCTGTCACTGCTATGGAGGGAATGTTGCTGTCACTTTCAGGCTATATTCACACAGGTCGGATAGGCTATTTAAAAATCTGCAGCGTATCCAACCAAGAACCCGCAAGGAAATCCGGCCGAGTATTCGTACCAAAGGGCGTTTGGATATTTGACCGGATTGACCGCTGCAAAAAATGTCACAAGTAATAAAACGTCATCGCAGGAGGCCGCCTCTGCACAGACCGGACAGAAGAGCAGGGACGTGTTGCCATCGGAGCGGAGTATAGATTTTATTTATTTTTTCTTTCAAACTTTAAAATCAAACTTAATTTTTCCACATCTTGCAGAATTTGTGCAGCGTAAATGCAGCACATTCCACAAAAATTACCATTTGTTGCATTGAACTAAACGGGGAATATCCTCAATAAATCTGCAGCGACCGCAAAACATAAATTGACATGATGCAGATTTAAAATCCACACCGCAGGTCAATTTCTGAATGTTTTCTCTGCCTTTTTTTTTTTGCAGCATGTGGATATTAAATCTGACCTACGCTGCCGCTACTGTGACATGTGCATGTTGAGCTGTATTTTCTAAGGTCGGTTTCCCACGTAGCGTAAACTCTGTGGAATTTCCACAACGGAATTGTGTGGAGAAATTCCGCAGCATTTACAGTAGCAGCAAAGTGGGTGAGATTTACTAAACCTCATGCCCACGCTACGGAAAACAACTGCAGCGTAAACGTTAATAACTAAGGCCCTTTTACACTGGCCAATTTCCGGGCAGACAGGCGTTCATAGAACACCGCGTGTCAATTTATGCTGCGTTTTTGTTGATTTTCCGTTGCGGGTTTTCCCCATTGAATTCAATGGAGATGCAAAACCCGCAAAAGAAAGCCAAGTGTTGCGACTTTCGAGGCGTAATTGCAGCGTTTACACCGCAAACATCGCAATGCCGGAAGAAAAAAAAAATCTGAATTACCGAGAACGCTCTCCTTCTTCCTGCAGTCCGGCCTCCTGGGATGACGTTGCATCCCATGTGACCGCCGCAGCCAATCACAGGCTGAAGCGTCACGTGGCCTGCAACGTCATCCAGGAAAGCCGGAGCGGACATCAGGGGAGGGAGGGGGTAAGTATGAACGTCTTTCTTCCGCAGCTGAATTTCCGTCCAAAAAAAAATCACACCACAATGTGGAAGCTGTTTGCACAAGTATTTCAAGTGTATTTCAGAGTGTGATATAAGCCGTTTCACGCTCCGAAATACACCTGAAAAATAAGCCGTGTGAACATGCCCTAAATCCACAGTGAAAAACTTTCACTCTACTCTTCTTTTTTGCAGATTTTTTGTGCGAAATCTGCACCAAAAATCTGTCACAATTCTGCCCTGCCTGAACATAGCCGCATAGCCATTTCTGAGTCTTTAGGCCGGGATCACACACACACAGTTTTGCTGCAGTTTTTGGATCAGTTTTTTTTCTGCTAAAACCAGGAGTGGATCTCAAAAGAAGGAAAACTATAAAGGCAAGACTAATATTTCTTTCTTCTTTTGTGTCCACTACGTTTGTAAAAACTGTGCTAAAAACTGCATCAAAACTGTGTGTGTGTGATCCCGGCCTTAGGCTGGAATCGCACATGCAGTTTAAGATGCAATTTTTGATGCAGTTTTTTTCGAGTTAAAAGGAATGGGAAGTATAAAAGAAGGGCTTATACTTTTCATTCCTGTCGCATCCAATCCTGGTTTTGGCACAAAAAACTGAACCAAAAACTGCATGTGGGAATTCAGCCTTGCAGCAGATTTGAGCTTGACTGTCTAGCCTTACCTCATTGACTGAATTAATCCAAATCGTGCCAGTAGTAGGTCACAGTACAGCTCCAGGATCTCCATGGCCTCTACCATATAATCCTCCCGGATTATATGCTCTACCCTGATCCGCGCTCTTTCATCCTTTCGGCATGATAAATAATCTGCAATCTCCTTCCGAGCTTTCAGTGCCATTTCAGCTACAGGGATAACAATGTACAGGGATTAAAGACATTACTAGAGTGCAACTCCATCCCCCCCCCCCCCCAATTATAATGTCAGACGGAGTTTGACAACTGCAGTTTATTCCATAGTTGTCACCTTTTTTTTATTGGTGTAGTAGTTATTAAACGAGACCGCAGAAATTAAATATGGGACTCTTTTTTTTTTTTTTTCCTGAGACCGTTTTCATACTTAAAGGGGTTGTCCCGGTTTCAGCAAATTAATGTTATTTTTTATATAATTAAAAGTTATACAATTTTCCATTATACTCTCTGTAATAATTCCTAACGATTTTCTAGATCTCTGCTTGCTGTTATTCAGTAGGAACATTAACTATTTACTTCCAGTAGATAAAATTCTGTCCATGGTCACGTGATAGACACACAGGTGCTGGGATCGTTACATGGTTATGTGATGGGCAGACAGGTGCTAGATTCATTACATGGTCATGTGATGGACACAGGTTCTGGAATCGTTACATGGCCATGTGATGGACACACAGGTGCTGGGATCGTTACATGGTCATGTGATGGACACAGGTGCTGGGATCGTTACATGGTCATGTGATGGACACAGGTGCTGGGATCGTTACAGGGTCATGTGATGGACACAGGTGCTGGGATCGTTACAGGGTCATGTGATGGACACAGGTGCTGGGATCGTTACAGGGTCATGTGATGGACACAGGTGCTGGGATCGTTACAGGGTCATGTGATGGACACAGGTGCTGGGATCGTTACAGGGTCATGTGATGGACACAGGTGCTGGGATCGTTACAGGGTCATGTGATGGACACAGGTGCTGGGATCGTTACAGGGTCATGTGATGGACACACAGGTGCTGGGATCGTTACAGGGTCATGTGATGGACACAGGTGCTGGTTTCATTACATGGCCATGTGATGGACACACAGGTGCTGGGATCGTTACATGGTCATGTGATGGACACAGGTGCTGGGATCGTTACATGGTCATGTGATGGACACAGGTGCTGGGATCGTTACATGGTCATGTGATGGACACAGGTGCTGGGATCGTTACAGGGTCATGTGATGGACACAGGTGCTGTGATCGTTACAGGGTCATGTGATGGACACACAGGTGCTGGAATAGTTACATGGTCATGTGATGGACACAAAGGTGCACAGCTCGTTACATGGTCATGTGATGGAGACACAGGTGATGGGATCGTTACATGGTCATGTGATGAAAACACAGGTGCTGGAATAGTTACAGGGTCACGTGATGGACCGACAGATGCTGGGATTGTTACATGGTCATGTGATGGACACACGTGCTGGGATTGTTACATGGTCATGTGATGGACACACATGTGCTGGGATCGTTACATGGTCTGTGATGGACACACATCCTGGGATCGTTACAACGTCATATGATGGACACACATGTCCTGGGTTCGTTACAAGACACAGCTCTGATACACATACTGTAACGATCCAAGCACCTGTGTGTCCATCACATGACCATGGACAGAGATTTATCCACTGGAAGTAAACAATGAATGTTCCTACTTTTTAAGATCTCTGCTTGCTGTTATTCAGTATACTTTCTGTAATAATTCCTCACGATTTTCAAGATCGCTGCTTGTTGTTATATATAACAACAAGCAGCGATCTTGAAAATCGTGAGGAATTATTACAGAAAGTATATTGGAAAATTATATAACTTTTAATTATACACAAAATAACAATTATTTGCTGAAACCGGACAAATAATTTATTTTCCCCTCAGGTCTAAAACACATAGGCAGTACCACTGCTATGAAACCTACTGTCAGTGAATAATAGCTCAACTCACTTTTTTTCTTTTCCAGCAACTTCAGACGGTTTATAGCAAGTCTCAGATTGACCCGGAGGCGCTCACCCTTGAACCCTGACTTCAACATGTTGCCCCTTCCTCTAGATTAGAAAAAATTAAATAAATAATAATTTAGAAACCTAGAAATCCTATCGTATATGTCTACATTCTGTTCATCAGTATTAGATCAGATCAGATTGGAATTGCTTGAAAAGTTATGGAACTTTCTGATTAACGTTTTCCAATTCGCTCTATGACTGCTTGCTGTCAGTAAATTGGAAAATTATTTTCACAGGCGCAGTTTTAACGTGATTTTTTAAGTTGTTATTACCGCGGGGCCAAAAAACGTTTTGTGCAAATACCCCCTGAACAACAATGGAAAAAAAAAGCAGCAATGATTGGTTGCTATGGGCAACTGCCCCATTCTACCTAGTTTTTATACATCTCCCCCTCAATGAGCTAAAGTCTTACATACGCAGTGGTTTGTGGCGTTTTTAGGTTCAGTTTTTTCAAAGACCATGCTCTGGGTACAACTTTTTTTCTACCGTCTTTCCCATAGGCTTTAAAAAGCGCATATTTAAAATATTTCTAAATAAAAAAATACCACCAAAAACGCTTGTTAAAAAACCCACTTTTTTTTATAAGCGTTTAAAACTAGTCATAAAATTGCGTGTGTGAAGAAGGCCTAACAGCGATGGTTTTCTCTAAAGAAACAGTTCCTGGGTAATGTTCTTAGAACTACTTCTATGGAAAACAAGTAAAAGGCGTGTTTACGTTATCGCTTTGTGACGTTTCTCAGTTGCGTGTAGGAAAACAGCGAGGTCAGGCTTTGTTTATGTGGCAGTTTCTGTCAGCTCATTATAATGTGAAACTCTGAGATCATGTCAATGATAGGCCGGGGACTAGAGGCCTGAAACCTGAAAGACCGGTGCGACTCGTAATCTGGGACTGCGGTCAGCTGACAGGAAAGACGTTGCTGTGGAATCAGACACCACCACCGCTTGCTTGTATAGTCAAGGAGGAGCTCCAAATCCTACAGACACTGACATTTACTATGGAAAACTGACCCTAGGAAGAAATGGTGGCTCCCCTATGCCTTTAAATTCTCCCAAACACCCTGCTCCTTCCATTAAAAAGTATTTACCCTAAAAAACAACTTCAAATATCCTGGATTTGCCGTCTTTCCTATAAGGCCTCCTTCACAAAGGTTTTTTGTCTATCGTATTTTTTTATGTAACATGCGTTTTTATGTGCGTTTTTGGTCGTGTTTTTTATTTATAGTCATTTTATACCTGCGTTTTTGAAGTACTCTAGGGAAGCCTATGGTAGAAACGCTAAAAGAGCGCCATACCTTGAGCATATAGCGTTTTGAAAAACACCCCTTTGACCCCAAATACTCTACAAAAATGGCACAAACCAAAACGCTTTGTCTGTAGACTTTCTCATATTTTACCATAGGCCCCGTGCACACGATCATTGTTTTATGTCCATGTGCTATCTATTGTTCAACCGATAGCACACAGACCCATGAAAGGGGTTGTCCGTGACCGCTCATCAGTATATCGGTGCGGGTCCGACACCCGGACTCCGCACCGATTGGCTGACTCCGGGCGCTGGATGTTTTGAACGGTATACAGTAGTTGGAGCCGGAAGCAGATGGGTCTGAGAACTGCATATCAGACGTTCTGTAGAACTGCTCCTATTCACTTAACCGTGGTTTACACTGATCCGTGGGACAGAGCCTCAAAACTAGGAGCAGGTCCTATTCCTATCCGTGTTTGCGGCTCTGTTTTGTCCATTCAAGTCAAACTTATGGAACATACGGAATGGAGCGGAGGACACACAGATGACACGTGGACCGCAAAAAATGGACAATAGATCCGTTGTTCTCGGACTGAAAAGTACAAACGGTTGTGTGCAGGTAACCTCTGGCTAGCAGTATTCTTTTAGGGGGAAGGAAAAACGAAAAAAAAGGAGACAAAAAATGCCACCGAAAATTCAAGTGAACATGTGAATCCAGCCCTAAGGCCAATGCACATGATGCGTATTACGTGCGGCAAAACCTGCAGCGTAATAGCACCAGCATAGACAATGAGACTGCAGCTAATCTCATGTCCACGCTGCTGTTTTTTTTGGGACGTAAATTGACCCGCTGTGCGTGTTTTTGAAACCAAGGCGTGTCAATTTATCCCGCGATTCCGTGTGAAAATTCTATCCCTGTAGTTATACTGAAATATGCAGCAAAACCCGCAGCATGAAAACGCTGCAATTTAGGCAGCAAAACATAAAAACTGTTGTGGTGTGGTTTTCGTAAGTAATGTACTGCGGGTTCCTGGTCGGATACGCTACGTGTTTTTTTACACAGCGTATCCGTCCCGTGGGAACCCAGCCTTAGGATTCTCAAATACGTGGCAGATTTATTGCAGATTTTTCTGCCGCAAATACTCGGCAAAATCAGTGAGTGTTATGGTATGTTCACATGGCTTATTTTCAGCCATTTTTCGGGCCATAAACGCCCCAAAAACCTGCAAAAAATACGGAGGTTGAACGCCTCCAAACATCTGCGCAATGATTTTAATGGGAAAAATGGGTGTTTTTTACGCGCCCGTTTGTAAAAACGGCACATAAAAAAATGGCCTGTAAAAAAGAAGTCCATGTCACTTCTTGAGCCGTTTTTGGAGTCGTTTTTCATTGTCTCAATAGAAAAACCGCTCATCAAAAACGCCTGATGCTTAAAAAACTACTGAAAATCAGAGGCCGTTTTTAATTTAGCGTGTGAACATACCCTTACGGGCAGATTTTGCTGTGGATTCACCAAGGATCTCACCCCTTCTACACTGGAAAGAACGAAATCCGCTGTGAACATTCTGAGCAGAAATTGCAGCACGCACTGACATCCGTGTGAAAAATGTTCCGCAGCATTTGGATGAGATTTATTTGAAATCTCATCCACATGACTGGTACTATAAACCGCTGCAGACTTTCTATGTACAATTCCGCATGGAAAATCCGAGAAAATGGTATGTCGCTGTTCACACTGCGCTCAAGGTATATGTCCGGAGTACATGCTTAAAATATGCTGCCAAACATATGCCCAGGACGTGTTCAACTGTAAGCCTGTACAGTCTGTTATTGACCATGATAAAAAAATATCCTATTGTTATTTTTCAATTGAATGGTGTAATGTACTACGCTTTTCAATACAGAAACAACATAGCAACGTAAAGGACACGCGTTTCGCATACGTTTGAATAATGGTAGTCTATGGGCACGTCCGTGTATGTGCGCAGAGTTCAAGTGCAATGTGAACAGAGCCGAACTACAGCTCCTGCACACACATTTGAACTTTCCCGCTGAATGTATATCTCAGACCTATACAACGTTCAGCTACACACTTCCGCCATTGACTCCCATTGTAAAAAAAATGATATACCAGCCGCTATACGTTTTTTGGCGCAAATACTATTGTATAAAAATAAGTGTAGTTGACTACGCTTTTCAATACAGTTGAAAAAAAAAATGTCTATCAATGTTTTTGCATACAGCTGGCCAATAGGGCTTGGACTTGTAAGGCCTTATTCACACAACCGTGTTCGATCCGTGACAGTTCAGGGCGCCGGACCCCAAGCATCGCAGGTATATATGACGCTCAGTGTCCCTGCCTCCCCGCGGGAATACTGTCCCAGAGTATTCCCGCGGGGAGGCAGGGACACCTAGCGTCATACAGAACTATAATGCTAGGAGCCCGGCTCCCTGCAGTGTGTTTGGTCCTGGAAATGCGGCCGACTTGCAGTCCGTTTATCACGGATCGAACACGGTCGTGTGAATAAGGCCTTAGACGTATCGGTTGGCATAATTTTGCGGCATATATGCTGAGACGGCAACCCTAATAAAATGTGAACGGAGCCTAAGAAACTGATGTTTTTGGGGCAAATGCTCTCTGATTTGGAATAATTTGGAATTCGAATGTGCGGTAGGATATATTCACACGGTGCAGTTTTGCGTATTTTGTTTTTGCCGCGCGGCTGAAAACCACATAGAAAGAAACTCATGCATTTTTACTGCGATTTGCCTCTATTTTCTGCACTGTGTGACTACAATCTGATATAAAGTAATTATAATCGTAAAAGTATAGTAAAAGCAATAATAATCAGGTCCAGCCAAGTAATAGACAAATAATCAATATATATATATATTACAACGTACTAGATAAAGGTATAAAATAATAGGATTTTTACAGTCGTACGTCTACCTGAGCTTCTCCTGGTAGCAGCAGAGGAATGAGACCGGCGTCAGGAAGTAGTCCAGGCTCTGAGCTGTTTGGCAGGATATGTGAGAGTATTTACTGCTGTGGTGAGGGAGCGGGGCACGTGTTCTGTGCCGTGATGTCATCGTTGGGTGGGGATCATGTGATTTGTATGACCACATTGTGCCATACCTTACCTGGGTGTGTGGCTACAGTACACGCTCCGCATAGCAGAGGAGCTGCAGTCTATCTAGACAGCACAAACAGAAAAAAACATGGCCAAATAGATTTTATTATCCTGTTTAATGCAAATGTATCAGTTGGAAGATGGCCCTGTATGCAAGAAAAGCACCGGCTGCAATGACCATCCATTGCTCCATTGGTTTTAAAGGGGTTCTCCGGTATAAAGTTTCATTGAACACATCCAAATGTTCCAACTGGTACAGCTGTGAAGGAGGGACTAGTATATGTGAAATGTATATACATTTTTTTGGATGCTCAGTGTCAGTAAGGCCCCCTGCACACGGACGTAGCTGTGTCTACGGTCCGTGATTACGGCACGGACGGGCCACGGAATGTCATGCTCAGGCTGTCCGCGATCACGGACCGTGCACACACAAGATGTGCATTCATTTCAATGAGCCCGGACTGCAATTGAGGACCGTATAATGACATGTCCTATTTTTTTGCGGGCCGGGCTGCGGGCAATGCACGGACCGTGGAAACCGCGGTCGTGTGCATTGGCCCATAGGTTAGCATGTGTTTTATACTATCCGCAATTGAAACCGCCTCCCATTGATTTCAATGAAAGACGGAGGCATTTCCCGAGCAGCTTTTAGCTGCTTGCGGGGGAAAAAAAAGCGGCATGACCTTTCTTGCCGCGGTTCCACCTCTAACCTCCCATTGAAATAAATGGGAGGCAGAAAAAGCTTATTTCGCTGCATATTTTGCCCGCGTTTTGTCCTCAATGTCCGCGGGCGAAAAACGCAGCGAAACCCACGGCACGAAAATGTAGGAATTCCTGAAGGAATTTTAAGGCCGATTTTTTTTTTTTGCCTACAAAATACTCTGTGAACTACAACAGTACAACAATCACTGAACCCCATAACAGTACAAGCTTCACTGAACCCCATAACAGTACAAGCTTCACTGAACCCCATAACAGAGCCAGCTGCAACCTCATCATAACAGTACAAGCCTCACTGACCCCACCCATAACAGTTAGTGCCAGTCATAGTACCCCTATAAAAGTACAAGCCTCACTGAACCCCATAACAGAGCCAGCTGCAACCTCATCATATTAGTACTATCCCCACCCCCCCATAAGATTGCCAGCAGCAATGCCACCATAACAAAACTTGACATACTGACCTCCATAACTGTGTGAGCCACAGTGCCCCCGCAATAATGTAACATATCTGTAAGGGTATGTTCATACGGCCTATTCTCAGCCATTTTTCGGGCCCTAAACGCTCCGAAATAACGGCTAAAGATATGGAGGCTAAACGCCTCCAAACATTTGGCCGTTGATTTCAGTGGGAAAAACTGTGTTTCGTTCCTACGGGGCATTTAAAGGAAGAAAGAATTGTCTATGTAAAAACGCCCTGTAAAAAAGAAGTGCATGTCACTTCTTGAGCCGTTTTTGGAGCCGTTTTTTCATTCTCAATAGAAAAACTGCTCCAAAAACGGCCGTAAAAAAACGCATCAAAAAACACCTGATGCTTAAAAATAGCTGAAAAACAGAGGCTGTTTTCCCTTGAAAACAGCTACGTATTTTACAGCCGTTTTTTGTTTGCCGTGTGAACATACGCTAACTTCTTCGAAATATAAGTAAAGGACGGTGTCTGTGTGGAGGTCTAGGAGTCGTTGCTCTGTCACTGTCAGGACAGAATTATTGAATCTTGGGACAAATTAGACAATTTACTGGAGAATGGGGGTTGTAGTTGCTAAATTTATGCTTAATTTGGCGCATGTTGCTAGACCTGTGGGACCCCTTTCTCTTTCTTATACCAGCTTTTATTTGGGTGCTTTTGCATCAGATTTTTTTGACAGATTTTTGGTGCACGTTGGCATATTTTAAGCCAGACGGTTTTTCTAGACATTTATGAAAAGTGTCTAGTTAGGCAATTACAGCTGTTTTGGGTTTTTTGGCGCATTCTGGACAGAAATATGTTTAAAATGAAATGCAACATTGTGCACCAAAAACAAGCCACATTTTGGTAGAAATTCTAGCGCTGCCTTAATAGTAAATCGGCTGCTTTCCTATAACCTTTGGCGCAGATTTACTAATGCAATTGATTGCGCCTAGAGTTTGATGTAAAATGCACCATTTAGACACTTTGTCTCGGGATGAGGGCTTGGCTCAAAATTTGCCAAAATTTGGTGCCAAAAAAACTGTTGTAGACTAAGCCAACCAAGAAGTGGTAAAAGGAAGCAAAAATTGTCTAATGTCAAGCAAGATGCGCCAAATGTATTATATAGCAAGATGCGCCAAATTTATTATATAGCAAGATGCGCCAAATTTATTATATAGCAAGATGCGCCAAATGTATTATATAGCAAGATGCGCCAAATTTATTATATAGCAAGATGTGCCAAATGTATTATATAGCAAGATGCGCCAAATCTATTATATAGCAAGATGCGCCAAATCTATTATATAGCAAGATGTGCCAAATGTATTATATAGCAAGATGCGCCAAATCTATTATATAGCAAGATGCGCCAAATCTATTATATAGCAAGATGCGCCAAATCTATTATATAGCAAGCACCACTGTGATAAATTTGGCGCATCTTTGGACTGCCTGGTCTAAGTTTCTGCTGTCTAAATTCTAGACCGCATTAGCAATTCTGCCCTTTTGTGTTTTATGTGGTTTTCTCACCATTTTCACGATCGTTTCTTGTTGTCAGTGAACAAAAACATTCTTGTTTACATCTAGAGGCTAAAAACCTGACCAGAACTAATACCTACTCACAGCTGAGAGTTTGTTTCAATTGTATCCAGTATAGACAATGGATTATCAGCACAAATCTCTCTCTTGCCCTGATACTACTAAAATGTATCGGGCTAGATCCCAGGCTCGCAGATGTATATTTTTCTTACATAGAAACATATTAAAATGATAAAGAGTATTTCTACCTATTCTATATTTAAATGTAAATGCAACTAGTATCCAAATATAGATATGGCATAAAGGGCACCTACTCCTAAAGGCCCTTTTACACTGGGCAATTATCGGGCAGACAGGCGTTCATAGAACGCTCATTGCCATTAATTTCGCAGCATGTCAATTTATTCTGTGTTTTTGTTGATCTTCCGATGCGGGTTTTCCCCATTGAATTCAATGGGGATGTAAAACCTGCAACAGAAAGCCAGCCGTTGCGACTTCTGCGGCGTAATCGCTTCATTTATGCCGCAAAAATCGCAACGCCGGAAGAAAAAAAATAAATCATGCTTATCCAGAACACTCTCATTCTTCCTGCAGTCCGGCCTCCGGGGATGACGCTGCATCCCATGTTACTACTGCAGCCAATCACAGGCTGAAGCCCCACATGGCCTGCAACCTCATCCAGGGAGGTCGGAGTGGACGTCAGAGGTGGGAGGGGGTAAGTATGAACGGCTTTCTTCCGCAGTGGAATTTCTGTCCAAAAAAAACGCACCACAGCGTGGTGCAATTTTTCGGACTGAATGTCCTGCGGGTTCCAGGACGGACATGCTGCGTGATTTTCACACACCGTATCCGTCCTGTGGGAACCCGGCCTCAGTTTTCAGGAAGATAAGGCAGCAGAAATCCCTTCATCTACAATAATTACACAGGCTTTTACAAAGATGCTGCCGGGAAACTTACGTTGCGAATAGGCTTTTACAAACTGTCTGCCGGTGGGACGCGTACCACAAAGAAGTTTTTACAGACGGCCCGTGGTCCGGTTACTTTGCGCACCAGCTTTTACAACACTCTGCTGGCAGCATGCTTACCACTGCCCGGTAATCCTTTATCCCAAGTTGTTCTAAAACCAAAAGAGAACCGCTAGGCCGTTTGAACTGGGAAGAAAACCCAACCAGCAGTGAGGCTCCTTCCTAATTTGGTCCAGAACCATAGGGTATCATATCAATAGGGTATCTCTGGACGTTAGAACTAGAATCTTAGCCAGCAGTGATGCAAACCTGAACTGAGGCCCCTTCTTATTCCTAAGTGGTAGAAATTACTCTTCCTGAGAGTGGTATTACAAATCGCCCTAAATAACCCCCCTCTTACTGAACTATGGTGACCAATGGAAAAAACAGGTGTCTTCTTACCTGTGCGCTTGCACAGGTGGCACTAATGACATTTTCCTAATGGTCATGCTACTAGCAAGAAGGGTTTGAGTTTTTGGGATCACATCAGGGTCACCAAGAAATGTGGAATACCAATCACGAGAGACTGAGTCTTCAGGGAGATCAGGATTACTCACGACAGGAGCATTAACACATTCAGCACGTTTCAATGGAAATGCTCACCAAAGGGGGGGCCTCTACTTTTATACATTTTTTTACTCTGAATTGCACATCTAATCCTCACCCCGATTTTGTGTCTCACATCAATAACTCTCCCATTAACTACATACAGGCTTGTACAGCTCGTGATTCTCTAGCATTCTTCTCATGGTCAACATTGGGTTCACATATGAGGTCTCACTGGACAAAACTTCTTTTGTCCTGTCCATATTTAAAGGGGTTTTCACCATAATCATTATTTATCAATTGTCCACAGGATAGGTAATAAATATCTGATCGGTGGGGGTCCGACTGCTGTGACACACGCTGATCAGGAGAACGGGCTTACCTTGCCATTCCTGTGAGCCCCATAGGAACAGAGCGGTAGTGCACATGCTCGACCAGGGCTCTATTTCTATGGGGATGCTGAGCGCTAACTTTGACAGCCCCATAACAATTAATAGAGCAGTGGCCGAGCACGCGCACTACTGCTCCATTCCTATGGGGCTCACAGTAACGGCAAGGTAAGCTCGTTCTCATGATCGGTGTGGGTGCTAGCGGTCAGACCCCCACCAATCAGATATTTATCACCTATCCTGTGGACAGGTAATCAGTAATGATAATAGGAAAACCCCTTTAGTGGTCCTTACTTGAGTAGTCTCCCCCACCTTGTAATGTGGCTTTTATCCTCTGTAATCTATAATGTAATACATAGCATTATAGGCGGCTCAAATCTAATTTTTCTCTTCAGAATACCCCTTTGACATGGGGAATGGTAAGGGTATGTTCACACGCAAACTCAAAAACGTCTGAAAATACGGAGCTGTTTTCAAGGGATAACCGCTGCTGATTTTCAGACGTTTTTTAAACCACTCGCGATTTTCGCTGCGTTTTTTTACGGCCGTTTTTGGAGCGGTTTACTATAGAGTCTATGAAGAACGGCTCCAAAAACGGCCGCGTAAAATAGTACGTCATGGCGCGGGAAGAGGTTAAAGGGAACCTGTCACCAGCAATTCACCTATTAAACCAGCAATACCTGGTAGAAGTGGGTGAAAAATCATTTTTATGTAACTTCTAATTATCTTCTAAGTCGGCTCTGAACCTTTAGTATTCCGTTTTCTTTAGTGTTACCGCACCGTATGCTAATGAGCATAAGTCATATCTTCGTTCTTCAAGCCTTTCCGAGTTAACTCCGCCTCCTTACTTTTGATTGACAGCTCCTCGTCTCCCCCCAGCACACACGAAGTCCCGCGCTTGTGCATCGATGTTCTGGTGCGTGCGCACAACGGGACACCATAGCGGCGCATCCGCATTAGCTAGATTTTAGGCCCAGACGAAGAGGGGAAGGGTGTCGGACCATACATGACGGGCTCATGCCCGCTATCTAACACGAGACTTCGGCATTCAGGGGGGGCCAGTTTTCGGTAGTGGATGGGCATAAGAAGAGGAACGAAAGAGAGTGTCGGATTATTAACATAAAAGGCGCAAAATGTTTGCAGACCGTTATTTACGGTCGGAGGAGTAGTTTAGGAGAGGGGATAACACCAATGAACTCTTGACAGCAGCGGCCAGCGAGGGGTGAGGAGAGTTCAATAGCTGAAACGCTGGTGACAGGTTCGCTTTTAATATTTCCCTGATGGGAAAAAAGTTACGAATGATATTGTGACCATTGCAAGGAATCCAACGCAAGTCTAAGAGTCTGAGAAGTCTTAGCGACAACTTCAGGGTGCAAGTTATAATGACGGTCTTATTAGTTGTCACTGAGACATCCCGGATACAGATATAACTAAAAAAGATCTTAATAGAAAATGACGGGAGATTAGTCAAGAGCATATCCTATAGGTCTAAGGGGAACTGCATAACTGATAAGTGCACACATCTTAGTTATGTGGGGGCTTTATTTACATAATATGGGGGGCATTTGGTTACTCAGCATTGTATGTGTTCTACCGTTTCTTCCATAAGCTTTTCCTTCATAGAGAGAGGAAGGTTTATAACACAGAACTACCCGTTCACTGACATATCGAGCGTCGGGGGAATCTTCTTGGTCTACTCCATCAAGTCCTGCGTCCCAATATTTCCCCCCTGTGATTTCTAAGAGACTCAGGTCCGGGAGCTGAACTTCACTCTGGTAAGAAAAAGGCATAATCAATAATAGGCATAGCATAAAAGACATAACACATCATTATTGCTTGGCTACACATAGGCATCTCCTCTATCCAAGACCGTACCAGTCGAAAGGAATACATTGAGTGTCATGCACATGCAACTTTCATGAGATTTTCATCAAGACATGGTGTGTACGGAGCCTTAATGTGACAAGGAACCTCCCGTTAATCGCTATGCGGTTCATTGTATTTCAGTCACTTCAGTAATTAGGCTTCCACCGCCAGTAAGTTGGTGATCACTTCTGAAATCTCATCGAACATTCCTCAAACCGGCGACTGACATAAACTGTCTCCCAATTTTACTCACTGAAACCGCAGACTTAACGTTGTAGGGGATGTTCTAGAAGTCGCTGATCTCCACAAGGTACTTCTCCACCGGACATTTAGAAGGCGCTATGGTACTGAGCCCCTGAATCAGCTGTGGAGAGAGAAAAGCCAACTAAAACATATGTGGGTGAAATAATACAGTGCAAATAACGGCGCTATTCTTGTATAGAGGACACCCAATGGGCGAGATTAGCCACATGGCTGTACCAGCGCTCTCTTGTATCCTGGCAGCCCGCGTGTAACGGACTATGATGTATCCACCTAAATTTGATAAGACCACAAATTACTTTTGGATTGATGGATTCGGCTTTACCTTCCTGGCATTGTTTGCCATACTTTTTTTCCATACTTGTTGCACAACTGGATAGAGATCTGTAATACACACAGACCTGATCACATCCTGCAAATGGAAATCCATGGATATCCAGCTTTTACATGACTTTGATTCTCAGTGGTAAGTAATAAAACCATATGATTCTAGAAACATAAACATAATTCTAAATCTAAAAATACTTTCCAGTCAATGGCGCTAGAGCTAGTGCCAATAGTCCTACCAACAGGGTTGCCGCTGTAGCGTGGCTGTTGCCCGAGATTTCACTGCCCCTTATACCAGGTCACCATTAACATCTCACAGCCATCGTGCTGAGGATACATTGCACGGTTCCCATTTACCGATGGAGGTGTCACCATTTTGTCTACGTCCCGTATCCCCTTCATACGCAAAGATTAAGCCGAATTTTACAAATTCTTCTGAAGATAAATCCTAGCAAAAAGTTAACGTGGAAAGTAGATAATCTATTACCCAATGGTTTTAGCTCAGGAATATCCGTCTCTACACGAGGAGCGCACCAAATCACACTGGACGCAGCTTCCTCTAGGATAATGACACAGTTAGAAGCCAAATGCAGGGGCGCAAACAAATTTGAGGTCAAAAACTGTACAGATAGTGTCAGGTCCGTATTTCACACCGAATAACCACCTCTGTAAATTGAAAGCTGAAGGCATGCCTGGAGAGAAGTACACCACACAAATGTCTGAGGTACAGCTTCAATGTCAGCCAGGAGGAACTGAACTTTATTCAGAACAAAGAAACACACACAGAGAAGACACATGCCCCTCCCTATAAGTTTTCCTATACATTCTTCTGCACACTTCTCTTTGCATTCCAAGGGGCGGTGTCTTCCATAGGTGTATCCGACATGAACAAAGAACTTGTTATATATATCAGTATATTACACAAAGAACTGAAATGTATATACATATGTGTGAGGATAATATTTTTCAGACAATATACATAGAAATGATCCCTGACAATAGAAGGTAGCAGTGATCAGGTAAATAGCAGGGTATATGGAGTTTCAAATAGGGCGCCCTCTAGTGCAATTGGCCGAGAGTGCACGCATGGTCTGGCGTCCTGGCCGGCCGTGTCGCGGAGGGCTGAGTAGCAGCGGAGGCCAGGTCGGTAGATATTGTTGAAGCGCAGACCAAGTTTATTATACATATATGGTACCAGGTAAACTTACTTCATTGTTTTTATTAATCCCAATCTTTCTAGAAGAAGTTGACAGTATAAATCCAGACTCTCCAAGACCTCTACCATATAATCAGGGGCGTAACTAGGAAAGACTGGGCCTCATAGCAAACTTTTGACTGGGGCCCCCCCTCTGCTGGGTATCACACAACCCCCCCCCTTGTAGATAGTGCCTCCCTATAGATTCCACCACACAGCGCCCCACTATAGATAGCACCATACACAGCCCCCTGTAGATAACGCCATACAGACCCCCTGTAGATAACACCATACAGCCCCCTCTGTAGATAACACCATATAAGCCCCCCCCAAAAAAACAAAAACGGCCTATAGTTTGTCCTACAAAAGACATGCATCCCCTATCCACAGGATAGGGGATACATGTGCGATCGCTGGCATTGATAAGGAGAACGGGGGACCGAAAGTCCCCCGAAGTTCTCCATGACTAACCTCGGACTTCTGGCGTCTGCGCAGTTCAATAAAAATGAAAGGAGCGCTGGTCACGCATGCGCACAAGCGCGACCGGCGCTCCATTCATTTCTACGGAGCTGCCGACACAGACCCCGGAAGTCCGAGGTTTGTCATGGAGAACTTAGGGGGGACTTTCGGTCCCCCGTTCTCCTCATCGCTGGGCGTCCCAGCGATCCCACATGTATCCCCTATCCTGTGGATAGGGGATGCATGTCTTTTGTAGGAACAACCCCTTCAGTGGCGTCGCGCTGTAGCAGCCATAGCGGCTGCTAGCGGAGCCTGCGGCCATGGTGGGGGCCGTGCTGGCGGGTGCCACGGGCCCCCTCATGCTGCAGGCCCCGTAGAAGTCGCTACGGCTGCTATAGCGGTAGTTACGCCACTGCGTATAGGTTTGTACGGTGTAAAACTACAGCTCCCAGCATGGCCGGAACAATGGTAAGGATATGCTGGGAGATGCGGTTTCACAAAAAAAAATCATAACACCCATCATCTCGCTGCAGATCATACAGTGACTACAATACTGATTAGAGGCAGATTAATTTACATTAAGTGACTCACCGGTGACATCTCAGATTCTAGTTTTTTTCTTCTCCCTCCGGTTCAGACATCTATGATGGATTTCTCCCGGCCATGACCCATTTCTGCAGTTTTCCGTTTAGATGTCTTCAGCTTCTCAGTTTTAAAACATTTCTGCACCTGTAAACAAAGTTAAAATTCTCAACACATCTAAATATAACTGTCTCTCACACACACACACACACACACACACACACACACACACCGTGCCCCCTGTAGATAGTGACCTACATAGAAGCCCCTGTAGATAGTGCCCACATATGGACTCCAGAGCTGCAAGGCAATAGCGCTAACCACTGAGCCACCGTGCTGCCCTACATATAGCTTCCCCTATAGTTAGTGCTCCACGTATAGCCCACCTCTGTAGATAGTGTCTCACATATAGCTCCCCCTGTATATAGTGTCCCACATATAGCCCACCCCTGTAGACTGTGCACTACATATAGCCACCCTGTTGCTAGTGCCCCACAGGTATCCCACCCCTGTATATAGTGTCCCACACATAGCCCACCCCTATAGAAAGTACCCTAAAAAATAGCTCCCCTATAGATAGTGCTCTACATATAGCCCACCCTTGTATAGTGTCTCACATATACTGCCCCACATATAGACCACCCTGTAGATAGTGGCCCACATCCCCACATACAGACCTCCCCTGTAGCTAGTGCCCCACATATAGACCCCCCCTGTATATAGTGGCCCACATATAGACCCCCCTGTATATAATGGCCCACATATAGAGCCCCCTGTATATAATGGCCCACATATAGAGCCCCCTGTATATAGTGGCCCACACCCCCACATATAGACCCCCCTGTAGCTACTGCCCCACATATAGACCCCCCTATATATGATAGGCCCCACATAAAGACGACCAACCCCCCCATTATAGATAATGGCATTCACATTTTTGAAGAAAAAAATAAATAAATTGCCATACTCACATGATCCGGTTCCCACGCTGTTCACTGGCGATGCAGACATGCTCTCTTCTGAGCATGTCTGCAGGAGCTGAACGAGCGTCCTCCAATGACGCTGATTGGCGGGGCAGAATGACTTGCCCCGCCAATCAGCACCTTCCAAGCATGGAAGCGGCGCGATCATGTCATCGCGCCGCTAGCCAATCAGTGTCATTGTAAGGCACTGGATGGTCAGGCACGGAACATGCCCGGCCATTCAGTGCTAACACATGTATTTGGCTGCCGCTAGCACTGGGGCCCCCTCCGGTGCTAGCGACACCTACAGGCATGATGAGAGGGCCTGTGTAAGGCTCGGCGGCGTGGGCCCCACAGTAGCGGCGCTACCGCTGTAGCAGCCATAACGGCTGCTAGCGGCGCCACCGGGCATTTGGGTGGGCGTGTCGGCTGGCGGCACGGGCCCCCTCAAGCCCCGGGCCCCGTAGCAGCCGCTACTGCTGCTACCGCGGTAGTTACGCCACTGCATATAATCTTCTCGAATAATATGCTCTACCCGGATCCGAGCATTGTCGTGTTTCCCAGATGATAAATAATCTGCTATCTCCTTCCTCTTCTTCTGGAGTAACTCAGCTGGAATTGGCAGATGAGAAAAAAAAATCAGGCAGCTACAAGGGGGGAAGGGGGTTGTCTGTGATCAGTCATGCCCTTTATTTCTCCGCCTATTAGGGATAATGCGGTCATAACATTTAATTTCACTGTAGGCTGTAAAGTGAGATGCTTCTCTGGAGCAGAGTCTGATGTGTATCATGTTTGGCCACTAGATGTCAGCACGTGTGAAAACAGCAATAAGTTATCATTGATTGCTACTTGAATTGATATAAACATTAAAACATTATTATTATTTTTTTTTAAAAACGAATAATTTTTAAAAACGCCACATTCCCCATCCAGATTTGTAGAGTGCCTGGTACTTAGTTGTGTCTAACACTCTTAGTGAAACCTGTTTTGCACTTTTGCAGACAAGGGACGTGGACGTAACACATGAGACATGTAGTAACTACATAACTTTTTTTTTCTCATATTGGATCTTTTCGTAATGGTCTCCAACCTGTGGCTCTCCAGTGGTTGCGGAACTACTGCAGCTGTCATTGCATGCAGGGAGTTGCATACCTCCCAACATTCAAGTATGACAAAGAGGAACAAGCGACGCGGTGCGTGCCACGTGCACCGCGTCAGTTGTCCCTCTTTGTGATACTTGAAAGTTGGGGGGTATGCAACTCCGGCAATTTTTTTAAGCCACGCCTCTAATCCCACCCAATCCCCGCCCATACACACCCGGTTCAGCACACACAGTATCATGATGTCATAGTGCCTCCCATACAGTATAATACAAAATAGCTTCCTCCACACTATATAATGCTCCCATAACTGCCACCATACAGTATAATGCCCCCATAGCTGCCACCATACAGTAATGCCCCCAAAGCTGCCACCATACAATATAATGCCCCCATAGCTGCCACCATACAGTATATTGCCCCTCATAGCTGCCACCATACAGTATAATTCCCCCATAGCTGCCACCATACAGTATATTGCCCCCCCATAGCTGCCACCATACAGTAAAAAGCCAACACAGATGCCCCCATGCAGTATAATGCCCAAACAAATTCCCCCATGCAGCATAATGCCCCATAGCTGCCCCATACAGTATAATGCCCCCTTAGCTGCCCCTAGTGCCAGTGCCTTTGTAGATGGTGACACAGTGCCCATGTAGACAGTGTCCATGTAGCTAGTGCCACACCCCCTTGAAGATGGCACCACCCACCCTGTAGACAGCGCAATTGGGACTCCGTCTAGGAGCGGAATCCCCAGCCAGAGGATAGGCTGGGGATTCTGCTGCTAGAGGGAAGCCCTGATGTCACTGTCCATATATGGACAGTGATGTCAGTGGCTACTCCTTGAGCGAAATCCCGACACTGGCCGGTGATTCCGCCCTAGGAGGAGCCCCTGACGTCAATGTCCATACATGGACAGTGACCTCAGGGGTTTCCTCTAGGAGCGGAATCCCCGGCCAGATCATCGGCAACACGGACTCCACTCCAGGAGTAGCCACTGAGATCACTGTCCATGACCTTGTTCTGGTGGTTTGCATTCTGGGAATTGTCGTCTTTACACCAGGTAAGTTTTTACAGAGCCATAAGGGTAAAGCCACACGGAGCAGCTCTGACACGTTAGCGACGCAGCCAACAACCGTGCCAGCACCACGTTTGGGCGCGGCTGTCAAGTACCCTGTTGATGCCGCGCATTATTGCGGGTAAAATGGCCCATGTCAGGGCCGCTCTGTGTGGCCTTTCCTTAATAGGCATGGAAAAATGTGTAGAGAGAATAAGCTGTAAGGGATAGGTCTGATGACCAGCTTGTTGACTGTTTCCAATAATGACCTGTAGAACTGTGAATGCAGCTGTGGAGTACAATTCAAGAGGCGACTCCGTGCAGGGATCTCCTTTTGTTATTGCTGGAATAAGCTTATACTGATAACAACATTATAATAGCAAATTGCTATCTCATTAGGTTTTCATTCTTACCTGGCGGTCATCTAGCTTCCTCAGACGGGCCTACTTGTGCAATAATGTCTCCCCATCACCCATGTCTCCCCATCACCCATGTCTCCCCATCACCCATGTCTCCCCATCACCTATGTCTCCCCATCACCCATGTCTCTACATTAGGGCAGAACTTGTAAGAAAACAAACAATACAATATATGAATTATAAGAAATATAATAAATGGTGTTTTATGTAATGGTGTATACTAATGCCCTCTTGTGGCACAGATAAGAACTGCAGCTGATATTTTTTCCCTCGTCTCCATAGCAACCCCTCCAGTTTACTTCCGGCTCTTTTTGATGACGAAAACGAGTCAGAGTCACGTGGGTGTAGTTGCTATGCGTGACGTTCGGCACACGTAATTTTTAGACGTCGGTTACTAAGGAATCGTCACGGTGACGCGACGGCTGCTGTGTCCGAGCAAGGCCGCAAGGAGGCGCCGGGGCCGGATAGAGATTGTCCGGGGACCCAGAGAAAGGCCGGGAGCAGGAAAGGGAGAGCGGGATGTAGGTGCCCGGTGTCGACCGACTGGAGAGCGACACCACCATGAGAAGATATGCCGGTGAGCTGACAATACTCTGCGTGTATGTGGCCTGTGTGTTGTATGTTCCCCTGCAGTCTCACCTCTGGCCTCATATGTTACAGACATGTTACATGGAGTTGTAGCCTCCTCTGCTACATAACCTGGGCCTGGGTCAGATGACTTGTGGCTCTTGAGATGAAGTGGAACTACAAGTCCCAGGATGCCACGGAGCGTGACATTGTAGCATCTGTCATACAACCGCAACCATTGTGCTGCTCATAGGCCGGCAAATCGATGAAAATCCAGACTTTTGCGCGCCCCCTAGAATTATTCGGAGATCGTGCGTGACTACGATATTTTGGTTAATATTTACGGGGAGAAAAAAAAATGACATGATGCAAATGACATTCCGTGATAATCGCCTCTTTAGTCTTGTGCGTAGAGCATTGCACGGCGCCGGTATCCGTACCCAAGTCGCACCATTTTTTTTTTTATTGCTTCCCATAGAAGTCTTGGGGGATCTCGCGCAGCCGTTCCATTTGCTAATGATGTTGATTGACTACTATGGAATGGCGACATATTGTGCGAGAACGTGACATTGCTCTGTGCGTATGAGTGTAGAAGGAAACTCACGCAAACACGGGGAGAACGTACAGACGTAATGCAAATGTCGCCTTTAGTCGGACTCGAACCCAGGATCCCAGCGCTACGGGGTTAAAATACTAAGCACAGTGCTGGAATAGCCTTGTGGTACCCAGAGAAGCAGGATTTACCCTCCCCCACCCTTTTAGACCAATGCAGAATTATTAAAGGGGTTGTCCAGCCATAAGAAGTTGATGGCCTATCTTCAAGACCATCAGTTTCTTATGACTGGACAACCCCTTTAAGATTCTTGGTGTAAATTGATGTGGATTTGCTTTTTTATTATTTTTTTTACTCCATTTATGTTTTTGGTTTTTTTATTTGTCGATCTCACGTCAGCTGGACATAGATCCAAAGATCAGGCCCTCATTTTCTGGTTTGGAGCCACTGCCGGAAACGTCGTGATCAGCGATTCCCTGAAATACTGTTCTTGTAGGGATCACGCCCCCTTGGTTGGGGTTAAGCACATACTTTTGTGCAATTTTTTTTATTATTTCGGTATACGTTTTGTCTTTGGTTTGTAAAGCTGTGTTCACACGGTGCTGATTCCGCTCCTAAATCTGGACAGAATCTTCAGCAGTTCCACCGGCAATGCCTGTATTATAAGTCCCATTCACATGCTCCACATGGAAAAAAAATCAGCGTGGACTTAATTTCGTACCACAAATGTCATAATCTGCAGCATGCCGGGGTGGTCCGAGCACAGGGTGCTTTTCTATACTGATGACCTATCCACAGGACAGGTCATCCGTATATGATCGATGGGGGTCCGACACCCGGACCCTGCACTGATCAGCCGCCTCCTGGCTCTGGAAGTTATTCAGAGGTCGGTGCCGAAAGCAGAAGCCTCCGACCACTGTATAGCGGCTGTGCTTCACTTGAATAGGAGCGGAGCTGCATATACTGTGACCGGAGCCTTCTGCTTCCTGCACCGACCGCTGCCCAGAGGAGGCCGGAACAGCTGATCGGTGCAGGGTCTGGATGTCGGACCCCCACCGATCATATCCTATGGATAGGTCATCAGTATGAAAAACCGGCCCATGCCTGGAAGACCCCTTTAATCCTGTCATCCTTTTAGCAAGATAGGAGGAAATCTTTATCTACCCCTGCAAGGAGGAGACCGTACGATCAGTCCAGAAAGCATGTTGTCGCCTTCGCTATACGTATAATTTGGTGTGGTAGGAGTTCGCCAGCACGGATAAGGTTACGGTTTGCACATTGTTCTGCCTTTCCAAGAAAAAAATAATCAATAATATCCCTCCGTCACCCCCTTCTGTCACGTTGTTAAAAATTCTACTGAGACGTTTCTTAGTTGATCTGTTTCAGGGAGAGCTGGGTGATGATTATTATACCTGCGTTACATCTCCCGCGTGTATCGTCACTCCGCTTTTTCCGGCTTCTGAGCAGTAAATCTGCCAAGTTGCCCAGTGATGTATTCTTTGCTCCTAGGCCGCATCTAGGTTGATTTACCATTAAGGGATCTGGAAATGCTGGGTGATGACCAGTCAGATCTGTGATGTTATAAGCCCCTGATCTAAAATTGCATTGTGGCTGATAGGAATCTGATACTGACTTGACCAATGTTCTTCATTCCTTATACAAACATATTGACCCAAAGCATTAGACCTACTATAGGCGGAGCAGCGTTTGTTACCTCGTCTCATCTCTACTACACCTATATAGCAATAAGAACCTCGCTCCGCTGACATTGCACCGACCTCATAGTACCAGGCATCGGCTGCCTTCACACGTCTCTCACCCATAAATCTTCATCAAATTGGGAATAGATCCTAGTACAAAAGAGAGGGGAAACATTTCAAAAATTTCCTTAGGCAAAATTTCACCTTTGTACTAGGGTCCATTCCTATTTGTTTGATGGAAAAAGTAGTAGTGGAGGATGGAATAAGGTCGTCGCAGTGTAGTGTCAATCCAGCCTTTGCTGTTTTCTCATAATTAAAGGGGTTATCCAGGATTTCAAAATTGACGGCCTATTCTTAGGATCGGGCATCAATATTTGATCGGAGGGGTTCTGCTGCCAGATCAGCTTTTTGAATGGGCGGCGGCGCTGGTATGAGATCCGCAGCCCTTTCATTGTTTACCCCGGGTTTCATTCCTGTTCGTACTTGCACTCACCGTTTCTTTCGTAGCCGCTGTACAAAGTATTTCTGGTTATTACATTGCAAATTGGCACCTAACTTTTGGCCTCCAATATCTTGATGTCTCGGCCGTACAAAAGTTAAGTTGTCTCCTGCAGCAATTTAACGTGTTCCTACTATACAGGTTTTTCCCATAGCTTTTACACTTTTTCCCGCCACTTTGTCCAGGGATTTTTGATCATCCATTGTATTATTACTTTATACCATCACACCTCGTACATGTTGGCTTCATCACTAGCCAGAACTGGAGCTTCTACCACCAGCCTTGATGGGCATCAGTAGCTCTGCTTGCTCTAGTCTGACATCATTATTATGCCAGTCTGCCACTAGTTACCATTACCCTTTAATAACTCCCATTTGTCCTGTAATCGTCTCAGACTAATGGCTGTCTTTTTTTTTTTTTCCCGCAGCTCTTAGACCAACAAGATGCCGAGAGAATCCATGTGGTGTCCTCACCAACCGTTGCTGCCAGATACCCATGAAGTTAACCGACAGTCATAGAGGCCCCATTAAAAGCAGGAATCAACATGAAGCCTGCATACGAACGGAGCCAGGAATGTCTTCCACCAAAGAAACGGGATCTGGTTCAGAGCACTATAATCCTAGAGGAGCAACCACCCAAGGTGGACATCCCACCCATTAATGAAAGCTCGGCTAATGAGACTTCACACTGGCCCAGAGGAGTACTGGTGGCTTCAGGACAAGGGCATGGGGTGAGGTACGAAGTGGCTGGAGAAGGGGCAGAGGCCGTCACAGTGGATCAGTATGGAAATCTGTACAAACTTGCTGTGCCCCCTACCTTCTCCCCACCAGGCCTGCACTCCGTGGTGAACATGAGCTCCATCCCCCCATCCTTTAATGTAGCACCCTCATTAATCCAACACCCGGGAATTACGTATCCATCCATACATTACGCACCCATCTCTCACACATCCGTGCAGTTTCTTGGGTCACCCTATGCCGTTCCATACGCTGTACCTCCAGGCTTCCTTCAACGCGCTGTAATATCTCCACCCGCGACATTAGCGACTTCTCACGTACCCCACTATGTGCCATATAACTCTATCATGTCTGAGGGAGTGACCCCTCCACCCCAGCCTCCGTCTCCCCAGACTTTTAGTAAGGTAACCGCAGCACAATCTCCCTCTGTTCTTATGGGCGTGGTACCGGTTGATGTTACAAAGGGAAGAGTTCCCGTATTTTATCAGCATTCTTCTCAAATGCCTGCAGGTTACCCTGTACATGAAATGCTCCTGGCATGTCCTCCTAATACACAGCATAATCCAGCCTCCCCCACTGACAAAGAAACGTTGATGGCTTCCACCAATGGGTCACAGAGAGGATCTGAATGCGCCTCCAACAGAAGAGGGAGCCAGGCCGTAGAACTGTACATTCATAATTCCGATGAAGAGATGGCACGAGGCCATAATGACAATCTGTTGGACTGTGATATGTATTCGGGCCATGCAACACAGAGGACAGAGGTTGCTCTGATGACCCATAGGAGCACTCCCGATACCGACCTAGAAGTTCAGAGAGTTGTTGGCGGGATGGTGTCACACGAATACTGTTCTTCAGTTCAGAGAAAAGAACGCATGAGCCCTTTAAATCTCTCCAATGACGTTAAGCACGATTCAAAGAGAGGAAATAGTAACCTCACCAGCCCATCCAGAGGAGATCTGCGAGGTGTGTACGGGGTACCGCACCCTCTGAAATATACGGAGAAAAATGCACTTATTTCGAATGGTGAAACAACCCAAGAAACACCGATTTCGAATGAGAGATTATCTTCAATAGCTCCGCAGTATGTCTCGAAAGCCCAAGAGCCCCGATCTCCAGAAGTGCATAGTCGAGGCAGAGACTCTCCACCCACGGGTCCCCCACACTCCTCTACTTTACCCTCACACTTCATGAAAGGCGCCATCATCCAGCTTGCTACTGGGGAACTAAAGAGGGTGGAAGACCTACAGACCCAGGATTTTGTGCGAAGCGCGGAAGTTAGCGGTGGCCTTAAAATCGATTCCAGCACAGTGGTGGACATCCAGGAGAGTCCGTGGTCAGGATTTGTGACTCTTCATTTTGTTGTGGGAGAGCAGCAGAATAAAGTGTGTCTCGACGTCCCGCCGGAACACCCGTTTTTTGTGTATGGACAAGGCTGGTCTTCGTGCAGCCCTTCACAGACTGCTCAGCTTTTCGCGCTTCCTTGCCACCGGCTTCAAGTGGGAGATGTTTGTATATCAATAAGTTTGCAGAGTATATCCAAGAACGGCGCATCGCCCGCAGCCAGCGCATCCACACACCAGGCTCTGCCCCATCCTGTTGAGAAAGCAGTGTTACAATCTAGGGAGTGCCCACTGATGTCCGAAAGAGATGGCGATAAGCAAAATCCGCTTCTGATAGATGGTTTAGCTCCTCTTCCCACAGCTCCTTCAAGCTGGTCAAGCCCGGGAGTCCAAAGATATAGCGGACAGAGTACCGAAGGCCGACCCTCGCCTTCACGCCATTCTTTCATTCCACAAGAGGTGAAGCTGTCCATCGAGGGTCGGTCAAATGCAGGGAAGTAGTATAGGACTCTCTGCAAACCTAATAAATTTGCACAGTTAGAGTACAGGGATAATCATGGACGTTGAGGCGGCGGTCCCTGCTGCTCGAGGAACGACGTGAGAGGGTCATGCCTACCGCACAGGCACGGCCCGTTCTTATGTAAGAAAATGGAGATCTTTTATTTTCTTGGTAATCATTTGAACCCTATTGTACCATATTTTATACATATATATTGTGCATTTCCATGCATTATTGCTGGCGTGTTAAGTATAGGGGGCAGCAAAAATGTTTTAGATGTCGGAACGGGGTGACTATTTTAAGGAGAATGGATAAGAGGTTATTTTTTGGTAAGTGTCTTCCTGGGATTCTAAACTTCCAGATACGACCGCCGGCTTGTAAATCTCCCCCTACCTTGTCGAACAGGCGGCCTGCGATCACGTTTCTTAGTGCTGCGGTTCTTTGCCAGACGGGACATCTTGCAACTCCGCACACCCAGGACTTTCGCGGCCAACCGTAATAGTAACTGACATTGACGAGCCGGCACCGCGGCCAGGATACGGCAAGGTTCCTTGGTCACCCAAACACACCCCGAGTGCAATAAAAGTTTTATGTCCTGTTGTAGCATGGACCCTGGCTCTCCTGCACCTTGACTTCTGACCGAAAGCTTTACCTGCAGAGACCTCTTATCTTATATTCTATATATTGATCTCAGATCTGGAATACACTTGGCGTGTAGTAGTATGCTATATTTTTAATGACAACTTTCCACACTGCCAAACTCGCTTTAGAAGACACCTGATCCCATTCTGAACGTCACTGGACACTACATATACTCCCAACATTTCCTTCTAAGAAGGCCAGATGAGTCACTGGATAAATTAAAGAACACCCCTGTCTTTAATAATATATATATACGCTATAATAGGAGCAAGGCAGATGTGCAAAAAGCAATTTCGGGACGCGGGTGCATACGGTGCGCCTGGAATAGTGCGCAGGGGGTGGGGCTTAACGCATTGCAAGGTTTTTAAGATGCCTTTTTTTTTTTTTTCAAGAAACGTAACCGTAATGAGAGGAAGCGTTCCCCTGCCTCAGACCAGTGTTAAATAACATACAGCATAGAAGGATCCTCTTGTGCAATGTCATCTACGAGTGGAATGGATCATACCACTTCCCTGGATAGGGGGGGGGACGGGGACGTAAGTCATCATATTCGGTACCCAGAACACATTTCATATAATTAACCAATAACCTAATATGCATCCTACAAAGCCTTAGACTTTAGGCAGGTGCTTCTATCCTATTACGCTACCTGATCTTTACCAGAGCATTAATCTATATTTTGTTGTGCTTTTTTGTAACTGTTTTAAATAAATCAATTTGTACTGTATATTTGTATTCCAGCTGAGAAGCTTTTTTTGGTTTTTTCTTTGTTTTTTTTTTTCTTTCCCTCTTCTCTGTACTTGAGGTATACAAAAAAAAAAAAAAACAACTAAAAAAATGTATTTTCGTGCTAAAACACATTTAACATATGTAAGCATTCTATGTACCAATATGCCTATATAAACACATAGCTCTTTTTTTCTGGGTGTGTCTTACTTTTTCGGGCATGAATCAATTATTCTGGTAACGCAGTGCTTCAGGGAGAATATTCGGTGGATTTCCTTGTAGAAACTAAGGGTAGCTCCATAATTTTAACAGTTCAAATGTACAATAGACATGTTGCATACTTTACTAGCATCGAGATCTGCTTTTTGATGGTTTTCTGGGGGTGCCGCAGGTTCCAAATCCTCATATCTCACAGCACCCCCTGCTGCTTCAGTGTTTTTGGGAGTAGTGTTTATATCAGGCACTGAATGGTAGTCTGATTTTCTATACATTACTAGCATCTGGAGCTGCAGTTTCCTGTTGGTGGTGCAAACTTCATAATCTCACTGCATCCCCTGCTGCTTCAGTGTTCTCAGAGTAGTGTTTATATCCGGCACTGAACCGTAGTCTGATGTGTACACTTCTAGCATCTACAGCGGCATTAATAATTCTGGTTTCCTGGTGACTCATGTCACTGCAGCCCCTTCTGCTTCAGTGTCTGTGTTTTCAGAGCTGTAGTGTGATGCATAAATGGGTTATAACACATAATCGGGCTGAACACATTTAACAATTGGTGTGTGAAACAGAGACCGGACCCATGGGACATCGGTGTTTCCACTTTCAGCCCTGACCTGTACGTACATTTTGCCTGTATAGTGCGCGCCGGTATAAATAACGGGAAGTTGTCCTCTTGTTGGTTAGTCAAGACTGATGCTTTTAGGATTACGTTGTTTTCCAGAGTAGTGGAAGATCCGGTCAGTAATAATGTCATCTGTAGAGGTGGCTCCAGGTTGGTTCTTTCTATGGCGTTGGTGATTCTTCTTACTAGAGTTAATGCACACAACATTTTTCTACACCTGCCACAAAGCAGATCAGTTATCAGGTCCATCACTGTATTTGACTTGCTTTGTGTCATAGTGACAGTCCTTAAATCTCCCAATTAAAAGCAGGCCAGTACATGTAACCGCACCCGCTGAATGGCCCTGTGTTGCAAAAAAAGCATGATATATATGTTAATACGTGCTTGTATATAGAGTACAGTGGGGCCGGTCACATGATGAAGAGTCATATCATTATCAAAGAAGACTGCAACTAGACTTCCGGTCCCCCGGGAGTGCTATGAAAATCTCAATCAGTGTGACGGGGAACTGAACTGTATATTAGCGAGTATACTCACATACTGCTAATAATATTTAGTCCCCACATAACCCCTTTAAAGGGTAACTAAACATTTCACAAACTTCTGACATGTCATAGTGGCATGTCAGAAGACTTGATTGGTGGGGGTCCGAGCACTGAGACCCCCAACCAATTGCTAAAACGAAGCTGCAAAAGCACTCGTGTGCGGACTCAGCCACTTCGTTTCTGTTCGGCTTTTTCCGTAAAGCCGATGCAGCGGCGTACGGGCTCATAGACTTTCTATTGAGCCCTTACTCGGATACATTGATTTTCAGAAAGAGCTGAACAGACACAAAGCGACTGGGCGCTCACACGAGCGCTTCTGATGCTGCGTTTTAGCGATTGGTGGGGGTCTCCGTGCTCGGACCCCCACCAATCAAGTCTTCTGACATGCCACTATGGCATGGCTGAAGTTTGCCAAACGTTTAGTTACACTTTGTCTGATTACAGCCATGGCATAGTATTCAGATGTAGATAAATTAACTGTCCCCCTACATTATAGGAGCTAAACGTTTAGGGGTGTGTGTCGTCAAGCTTGTCGGTTTCCAATGACAACCAACAGAATTGTGAATGTAACTTCTAAACGTCGAATCAAACTTCGATATGTACTACCTACCTTCTCATGCACGTTCGTAGTTTGTGATTGGAATAAACTAAGCCATCCAAGCTCGATGTCTAAAACGGACTGTAGCCTGGGATTTCAGGACCAGGAAAATATATAAAATATATTTTAGCATGTCTTAAATGCATTGCACATTGAAATGCCATCATAGCATAGATAAGGTTATATTTGCTATTAGGCTAAGTTCATACGTGGCAGATTTTTGTTGCAACCGATAATCCATTCCTGTCTGTGCAGCATGAGCATAGATTTTTACAAACCTCATTCAGACATATTGAAATTTTTGCAACAAATCTGCCACGTGTGAACTGAGCCAACGTTTTTCTCAGCTGAAATAGGCTTTGTTTATAAGGACTGATCGATCCTAAAGAGGCTGCAGTGCAGGATTGTTCTAGAGTTACATCCCAGCAGATTGTGGTGTCATGTAGCGTATAATGTGACCGTACTGCGAGCTGAGCTCATTCTGAGTCAGGACGGTGCAGTCCGTTATCAGGAAGCAGTGACATCACTCAGCTGTCAATCATGAATATACGACATAATGGCTTGTTCTCAGCATTGAGGTCTTAGATTATCCCTAATATTTATCCTATTGCCCACGACACATCAAAGAACCGTTCATTTATGTATTAATATAAAATACCCCTAGAGCATGATGCAGTTAAATAGGTTGTCTCAAAGTAGCTGCGGGTCCGTCTTCATTCATCCTGGCGGGCAGATGTTCTCTCCAGGGGAAGCCACGGCCAGCTATATAGCATTTCATACCGGCCATTCAAATGAATGGCTGTCAATGTAAAGCAACGGACGTAGCTCTCCATTCTGGCACCTAGGATTTCCTAAGCAAGGGTCCCCCCTCTATGACATCAATATGCCCTAATAGGGTATATAGACAGGGGTCGTCCTGAAGGAACTCCGATGAGTAAAGATGACCATGTAATGTGAACCTTGCCTATAGGTGGAAGTTATTTGTGTGGCATTACCGTAAATATTAGGGAATTGCAATTCGCCAGTAATGTTATTGGAAATGCCCCCTTTACAAACAGGAGCACCCATCCATTGACAAGATAACAGATAGGGTATGTGCACACACACTAATTACGTCCGTAATTGACGGACGTATTTCAGCCGCAAGTACCGGACCGAACACAGTGCAGGGAGCCGGGCTCCTAGCATCATGCTTATGTACGATGCTAGGAGTAACTGCCTGCTGCAGGACAACTGTCCCGTACTGTAATCCTGTTTTCAGTATGAGACAGTTGTCCCGCAGCGAGGCAGGGACTCCTAGCGTCGTACATAACTATGATGCTAGGAGCCCGGCTCCCTGCACTGAGTTCGGTCCGGTACTTGCGGCCGAAATACGTCCGTCAATTACGGACGTAATTAGTGTGTGTGCACATACCCATATAGTCACTTCTACAGGGAAAGAGAAGCACCACACAGCACCCACTAAAATTAAGGGGAACACACCCTATGCTCTTAGCGGCAGGTTTCTGCTCTGGCAAGGAAGACGCCCTACCCCTTATATTTCCTCTATATGCTATAACTAGATGTATGGAAATGGGTTGTCCCATGAAGACAACCGGCTTCTCTAACCCTCAGCGGTTATTGACGGGGGAAGATGGCCGCAGCAGGCGCGATGTAGCAATACGTTTAGCCTATTCAAGTTAATGGCTACCCATGTAATATATGGTCAGGCCGGGTGCACTGGAGTGGGAGCCACCCTGGTTTATAACTGTTATACCTAGATAGGTACCACTCTGGTCTATAAAGGGGGTTCCTGAGCAATGGACCACCCCCATACGGTCTATATAGGCATGAGACAATCCCCTTTAAAATCCCCACACTTGCCCAGCAGTAGTCTTGACACGTTGTAGGAATCTAATGATAGAGATGGACTTCCTGCATCTGACGCACACAATTCCCCTCAAACTGCAGCCCGGGTTCTGCTAACGGTTGCCGCAAGCTCAGGAGATCTGGAAGGGGCTCTTCTAATACTAAAATAGGGGATTGCTATTGATGATACGTTTTTAAATGTAAAAAAAACAAAAAACTTAATTGGACTGTATGCAATAGTAATAATAATCTCAATAAGAATACGTCGGATACGCCCTTGATACAAGAGCTGGCAGTCGTTACTCCATATTAAAATAATTTATTGGCTCCACATTACACGTCTTGTACACGGATTCCGTGTCATACGCACATAAATAAGACATACTACACACACACACACAGCTCACTTACTGCAGAGTTCAGACACGGCACAACAGGAGCCATGTGAGCAAAATGTGATTTCTGCTTGTTTTTCATACCCTGTATAAGACAGTCTCATAACCGCGCTGGTCGAGGAGATCAGGAGTCTGCAGCTCTCTCCGTACAGTAGAGTCCATACATTTGGACCCTGCACAGACCATATAATAGTCCCTTTGTATGTCCTTACAATATCCACACTATAAATGCAGACACTAACGTTCCCCTCCAGCAGCTTTGTAATCCTGAGCAATGGATTTCAACACAGACCACCCCACCGGGAGGGAGGAGAGGGGCTTCGCAGTTCTGGAGAGACCCAGTAGAGGTATAGAGAAAACATGATTAAAGTGGATCACATTGTAACAGGAGTTACAGCTGGCCCTGTGGTAAATCACGACAATCAGCGCTCAGTGCAGAGCCCCGTTATTCTGATCGTCCAGCGCAATCTTCCCAAGAATCTGCTGGTCCAGCTCGTTATTCCCTACCGGAAGCTGAAAGAAATTCATTTCTGCGGCCAACGCCGCCATTGCCGATGGGTCCTGCCCAAATTGTGCTCGGAGCATCATGTCCATCTTTTCCAGCCGTCGTTTTAACCGTTTAGCCTCTCGCTCCCGAACGAGCCGCGCTTGACGCTTGTCTGGTGTCTCATTGGCCCGTTTCAATCGCATAGCCTCGCGATCTCGCTGTAAGCGTCTTGCTCTTTGCTCATCGGACTCCTGCATTCTCTGCTGCCTCTTCGCTTCTCTATCCCTCATCCGTCTCAGCTCTCGTTCCTCGGGGGTCTCGCTGTCTCGTCTACTCTTCTTGGCCGTGCGCTCTCGCTCCAGCCGTTGGACTCTTGCCTCCACAGGCTCGTTCTGTCTTCGAGTGGCCCATTTGCGTACTGTGGGGCTCTGGGTTTCCATCATCTTTCTGTAAGCCACACAGTTATTGCACACTAGTAATAGCCCAGCAGGATAAACAGCATTGAAGTCCATACCGCTGGGGCTTTTATGATCGTTCTGCTCCCAGCTTTCTGGGGACAAGACCTCCGGCAGCTTTTCACTGGGGGGGAAAAAAAAGCAGAACATAATTAGAAATCACGTTACATTACCAGAAATTCACAGATGTACAGCTGGTGGACATTGCGTTTTGAGGGTTTTCCCTTTTTAGACAGGGTTTAAAAGTTTATACTTTTTTTTATATTAAAGTCCTCACCTGTTGAAGGTGTCATGGCTGGAGAACTGAGCACCACATACAGCACAGTTGGAAAGTTGATCCTCTGAATGTATAAGAAGATGTCGTCCTAGGGACCCCGGGGAGCTGAGTGCGCGGCCGCACACGGGACACAGATAACTTTTTGCGCTCACCACCGCAGCTGTGTGCTGAATACAAGGTAACATAAGTAGTGGAAAAAAACAACGTTCATTTTGGGGGGGGGTTCCCCTGATTGTCAGAAGTGCAAATGATTTTTTGGGGTCTCGTGTAATATAGCACTGACACGCGGGGTCCCTACTGTGATAAAGGTGAGCGCTGGGACTGCATGTCACCTACCTGATACACATGAGTGACCAGCTGCTCGTGGCTCACACAGTCCAGTTGACAAAGTGGACAAATACAAAGTGCAGAATCCAGAGACTCCGGGACCTCACAAAAGAGGAAGGAAGTGACACTAAGGTTTATTTTTATATTTCAGAGTTAGACAGAAACTTGGCAAAAGTTTAGCGATTGTTGTGGTGTGTTTTTGACCATTGTCTCCTGGGTGTTATACTCCATCAGGTGTTAACCCAGGACCATGAATATATACGATTGGAGCTCAGGTTTTTCTGCTACAGATCTCCAAATCCACTGCATGGGCCTAGAGTTAAAGGGGTTATCCGGGGTCCAAAAATTGCATTGCAATAAACATAATTATGTGAAACTAAAGTAACTTACTCATATACTTTAATTAAAAATTCTGTACTAAATGGTGCAGTTCCAACCTAATGAATTATTCCCGGGACTGGTTGAGCTTTTCTAATAGTGATGACGCTCCGACACGGCCCCACGTGAATGAGCTCTTGCTTCATGTGCTGTTCGTGAACATAACCGAAAGGGGCTGTCACATTACCTATTGCTTGAGTCCCGAGCAAAGTATCAGCTAGCGCTTTGCTCAGGACTCCAGCCCTGCTCCCAACGTCCATATTTGGTCAATTCAGGGGTTTCCTATCGCTGGAGTCCCCAAGCAAAACATCAGCTGATACTCTGCATGGGGACTCTTCAAAATCTGCCCACGTCACTGCCACTGTCCATATACGGAAAATGATGTCGGCAGAGCAGTACTGGAGTGCCACAGGGCAGAGCATCAGCTGATGTTTTGCTCGGGGACTCCAACGATAAGGAAACCCCTGAATTGACCAAATATGGACGTCGGGAGCAGGGCTGGGGTCCCGAGCAAAGCGCTAGCTGATGCTCTGTTCAGGACTCAAGAAATAGGCAATGTGACAGCCCCTTGCGGTCATGTTCACGAACAGCACATGAAGCAAGAGCACAGTCACGTGGGGCCGTGTCGGAGAATCATCACTATTAGAAAAGCTCCAGCACTTACTGAATAATTCATGAGGTTTGAACTGCACCATTTAGTACAGAATTGTTAATTAAAGTACATTAGTAAGTTAGTTCCACATAAATATATTATTGCAATGCAATGTCTGGTTGCCGGATAACCCCTTTAAATGACTTCTTGCTGCCTGCCTATTCACTGCCTTTCCAGTCCCGGAAGCTCATGCAGCAGTCACGCTGAGGTCAGTGATTGGCTGCATCGGCACGTGACCGCTGCAGGAGCTTCCGGTGACAGAGAACAGGGCCTCTGCGCTGGAGTGGAAGCGGGGGAAACGCATCACGGGGTCAGTAGCTGCTATATTATTACATTATACCATCCTTGCTCTGCTGCAGATTTTTCAAAGCCCCGGATAACCCTTTTAACTCTAGGCCTACGCAGTGGATTTGGTGCTCTGTATCAGAAAAACGGAGCTCCAGCCGCCATAAAGATAAAAGACCAAATTATGCATAAATAAATTAAAGAAGAAAAGGGGGGGATATGATTGCAACCCAGAATAACGAATAAATCTTTAATAGGATCTTCGCATAGTTTCTTAAAGCGGTACGTAACCTGCACATGGTGACATTATATTGACTGTGCAGTACGCCAGAAGGCATATGACTATATTTTGTTAGAAAGTAATCCGATCAATGGACCACCCCCTGACTGTTCATGAAGAATGTCCGATACGGCAGAGATGCTAATTCCTAGTCAGTGCCGGCATTCTAACCATTCTTACCATAGCGGCATGTTCCCGCTTCCTTATCTTTCTGCTTACACCGGGCTCTCCATCTTCTCTCTCAGTGTTGTCTTCTTCAGAGGCCGCAGAGGAAAGCTCATCAATTGTTGTGTCCTCATCACTGTCACCTGGAATAATGAAATTTACATTACAGCAGGGGCGACAATGAACAGAGGATGTGCTTATTAAATGGTACTTACACCTGCAAAATTAAATGACCAATAAGAGGTTCATACATGGCGATTATGTGACGGTCCTTAAAGGGGTGTCCAGGATTAGAAAAAAAGATCTGCTGTTTGCTCTTTTTTCTATAAACAATGCCTATTGCAGCTGCTCCCTAATGAATTGAATGAGGCTAGGATGCAATACCAGGCACAGCCACTGAACAGGAGTGGCGCTATTTCTCAAAGATCCTGGACAATCCCTTTAATAACATGGCTCAAAATGTAGTGAACTAATGCAACGTATGAATAAGACTCCATAAATTGTCAATCACTGCTGTAATGTACCGTCCCATGGTGAAGCTTAACTCTTCTTTGCCTGGAGTTGACAATATCAGGTCAGGTATGGCACATTGATCTTGGTGACATGACGTTGTTTAAAGAGACTCTGTCACCACATTATAAGTGCCCTATCTCCTACATAAGGTTTTTAGTTTTATGCTAATTCGTTTCTTAAAGGGAAGGTGTCACGGAATTTTTTTTTTTTTTTAATATGTTATTGCTTTTAGTATGTCAATAAAATAAATGTGATTTATTTGTGATTTTGTGTTGTACTTTTTTCTCTCTTTTACTTCTCTATGGGGGCTGCCATTTTTATTTTCATCTCTGTATGTGTCGATTAACGACACAGAGATGGAAGACGGCACATACAGCCCCATAGAGAATGCGAACGGGTGCCGTTGCATTCACTATAGCGTACGCCGGCTGTGTGGGAACAGCGCATGCGCCGCTCCCACACAGACCAAAAGGAAGGTCTTCGGCAGAGCGACATCCGGCGCCATTTTCATGTGGACCGGAAGCCGACTACTTCCGGTCGCGGCTTCTGTCCATATGTTCAGAAGCAAAGACTAGGAGCGGAGGCAGCGGCGTATGTTCGTGTTATACTATTTGATTACCACTTTATCTAATCCTCCTACACTGCATTCGCTCAAAAAAATGGCAGCACACAGTGTCGGAGGTTTGAACATTCAACCCCCTCCTTTGTCCTGGATTCCAAGTGTGGAGACCCCCACCATCGCTGAAACGAAGGGGCAAAAATCGCTCAAGCGAGCACTCTGCACCTTATGCTGTGATCGGCGCTCCTGGTCAGGCTGAGGACAGGCTCACGTAAAATGTCTACGAGTCAATCACAGCCTAAGGTGCTGAGCGCTCAGCTAAGCGTTTCTGCCCCTTTGTTTCAGCGATAGTGGGGGTCTCAGCACCTGGACCCATCGATCAGAACTTCTGATATGTCTCTATGACATCTCAAAAGTTTTCTGAAAGTGCAATAACTTTTTAGGAGCATTTCCATTTATGTCTCACCCCCCAGCCCCTGTCACATTGCCCCCGACTCACTGCTACTCTGGTCATTCTGCTCCACCTCGGACGCTTCCTGTTTTATAATCTCAGTTTTCATCATTGCTTCACAAGCTTGTTGCTCCAAACCTACAAACATGTTCTCCCCTGAGGAGGAAAAGAAAAACGCATTACACACACGCCAAGATTCACCCAGCGCCGGAGCCGCTAAAAATAATATATCAGGGAATTGCATAAATAACAATTCCCTAGTAGAACGTTACCTGAATGGCTGCCTTTAGTCACACGTGACCGCATTTCTGCCGCTTGTAATGTCTACAGTCAAACAAACAAGGAGCTGACCGGTCAATTTTTACCTTGTTTACCAGAGATGTCTTGCAGCTTAAAGAGGCTCTGTCACCAGATTTTGCAACCCCTATCTGCTATTGCAGCAGATCGGCGCTGCTATGTAGATTACAGTAACGTTTTTATTTTTAAAAAACGAGCATTTTTGGCCAAGTTATGACCATTTTTGTATTTATGCAAATGAGGCTTGCAAAAGTCCAAGTGGGCGTGTATTATGTGCGTACATCGGGGCGTTTTTACTTCTTTTACTTGCTGGGCGTTGTGAATGGGAGTGTATGATGCGGACGAATCAGCATCATCCACTTCTGTTCGTTAACACCCAGCTTCTGGCAGTGCAGACACACAGCGTGTTCTCGAGAGATCACGCTGTGACGTCACTCACTTCCTGCCCCAGGTCCTGCATCGTGTCGGCCACATCGGCACCAGAGGCTACAGTTGATTCTGCAGCAGCACCAGCGTTTGCAGGTAAGTAGCTACATCGACTTACCTGCAAACGCCGATGCTGCTGCAGAATCAACTGTAGCCTCTGGTGCCGATGTGTCCTCGCTCATCCGACACGATGCAGGACCTGTGAGTGACGACACAGCGTGATCTGGCAGAAGCTGGGCGTTGTGAAGAGAAGTGGATGATACTTCTCGTCAGAACGCCCAGCTAGTAAAAGAAGTAAACACGCCCCGATGTACGCACATAATACACGCCCAGTTGGACTTTTACTGTAAACACGCCCACTTGGACTTTAGAAAGCCTCATTTGCATAAATACAAAAATGGTCATAACTTGGCCAAAAATGCTCGTTTTTTAAAAATAAAAACGTTACTGTAATCTACATTGCAGCGCCTATCTGCTGCAATAGCAGATAGGGGTTGCAAAATCTGGTGACAGAGCCTCTTTAATGTTATTGTAATAAAATGCGCATTTAGCCTGTGCTGATCGCATAGTTTTAAATGCCGAATCTATTAGCGTTATCGGCAGCAAATCTCTCTGTGTAAACGGGAGACACGCTGCCGACATGATAGAAATGTATGGGGACAAGTGATCGGAGTAATGAGCGCTCGTCCCCATACTAGGTGCCTGTGGAAGGAGCAAACGAGCGCCGATCAACAAGCTGTGTCATTGATTGGCGCTCGTTTACACGGCCCAGGTCGGAACATGTAATATCACCTTAAGTAATGTCTATGTGCAGTTTAACCCTTTCCCACCTCTGCCATTTTTTTTTTTTATTTGTGTTATTTATTCCTTACATTACAAAGCCATCGTTTTTTTTCTCATCGACATAGCTGTAGGTTTTGTTTTTGCAGGTCGCGTTCTAGTTTTTAATGGCGCCATTTATTCTAGCATATAATGGTATTTTTGGGGTTTTGTTTTTAGGGCATTCACCCTGTGGTAAAACGACATGTTAACTTTATTATGCGGGTCAATAAGATTCCGGCGATACCAAACTTTTATAGATTTTTTTATGTTTTACTACTTTTACAAACTAAAAACAATTTGATAATTTTTTTTGCTTGGATTCGACTTATTCATGTTTTTGATGTCGTTTTTATTGGTACCGTTGAGGTACAAATTTTTGATCACTTTTTATTCCGTTTTGATTTTTTTTTTTACAGCGTTAAATAATGTTCTAATCTTTTTTTGTTTATATTACTTTAGGAAAATGTATTTTAAAAAAAAGGTTTCACTTTTTATTTTCTATATTACTAAAAACTTTGGATATTTTTTTCTTTTTAGTCCCGCTAGGGTACAATACATTCATTTGCACAATACACTGCAATACTTATGTATTGCAGTGTATTGCGTTTTTTGTCATCTATTAATCCCCGCTTCTAGCTGCCCATGACAACAATCGGAACACCACAATAGCGTTGCAAGGAGGTGATGGGGTGGAAACTTTGGGGGAGATTTATCAAAACGGGTGCAAAGGAAAAATGGAGTAGTTGCCCATAGCAACCAATCAGATTGCTTCTTTCATTTTCAAAAGGGCCTCTGAAAAATGATAGCTTGAACCCGATTGGTTGCTTTGGGCATCTATTCCACTTTTCCTTTGTACCAGTTTTAATAAATCACCATCAACAAGTAATGATGCCTGTATAAGTATACACATGCATAGGGCCAAACAAATTTATCGTTTTGTGTCTACAGGTCCTATGCAAACCTGTTTGTCTCCATGGTTACAGACTACAAATAAATCCTGTAGTCATGCTACCTTCCATGAAATACTGAATGTCTGTTAGCCATTACTATGTAGAGGAGAGTACTCACAATGTACTTTATTTGGAGTTGTCTGTTTCCTCCGGGACATCTTATGAGAACTGGCAACATCCACGCCGTCCCTCTACACGGAGCAGCTCTGACATTGGGAGGAAAGGTGAACAGTTAGGGTTGTCACACAACGGATTTGCTACAGAAAATTTCCGCAGCATTTACTCATCAACTAGAAGACAATCTGCTGTGGAAAATCTGCGCCATTTCCTGCGTTTTTTACTGTGGAAAATAGTGCGTTTTTTTCAAGGGCTGTGTGATACTTCTTCTTCCTGTGATGTCATTTCCACCCGTGTAAGAATTCCCGCAGCACATCAGAAAAACGCAGGAAATCAGCCCGCTTTCCGCAGTAGTAATTTAAATGCTGCGGAACTAAAATTACGCACCGCAGGTGAATTTCTGGTCGGAATTTTTACGCAGCACGTGGATGACATTTGTTAAATCACACCCACTTCGCTACTACTGTATCCCGCTGCGGATTTTCTGTCTGCAGTTCCGGATGGAAAATACGCAGCGATTCCGTTACGTGTGGATAAAGCCGTTACACAGCTGCAGGGAAATAAAACTGCTGGCCATTATATATCAAACCGACATGGAGTTGCAAGGCGTGACCAATCAGAGTCTAGCTCACGTTTTTTTCAAGGCCATTTGGAAAATGAGAGCTGGACTATTAGTGGTTGGTATGGGCAACGCCTCCACTTATCCGCCTCATTCTAGGGTTGATAAATCTCTATTATGGATGCCCCTAAACCGGATACCACGGGGAATACTTACCAAATACCGCTCACTCTAGCACTGGGGACCGGCGGCCATCTTAAAAGAAAAAGTAAGAGGGGAACACTACGTGCCACTTCTGTAGTGCAGTAAAGCAGGGAGATCCAGAGTAGTCACCTCTGGTGGTGGAGTCCATGATTGTCTTGCCACCACTAGAGACGCTGCATGGACTTCTACTTTCAATGGTGGAATATATATTTTTGGCAAAGAGAAGACGCTATGGACGGATTTAGGTTTTGGGAGTTTGTTCTTGAGGTGCTTATGGTTTCGGTACCGGCTTAGGAAATTGGATCCACGCTACTCGGGAGAACCTCCCCATTTTAGCCATATGGGAACCATCAAGTCAGATCCTTACATTGGTGTTGGTCTCCCGGAGTCCCCTTTCACACTGCGTTTTAGGCCCAGCACATACATCAAACGTAATTAAAGGCGCCAGTTATAACGAGGGAGTCCAAAAGAGGGTCCTTTTGGCCTCCAATGGGTGGTATATGTCCGGGATAGCATTTTTTGCTACATAGAATGGCGTATTAGACTGCATTATTCTATATAGAGGAAACAAGTAAAAAAATATACACCCTAAGGAATATGGTCTTTTACATGGTAGACTATGGGTGACGGATGCCACTGTATGGCATACGTCCCAGGCATCCGTTAAACGTATACGTCATGAGTTTATGACATATCCGTTAAACATACACCATTATAGTCTATAGGTAACGGATACAATAAACGGACACCTGGTTGTATCCGTCACCCATAGGCTATAATGGTGTATGTTTAATGGATACGTCATGAAAAGGGTCATGGGAGCTCATGATGTAAATGTTAAAAGGATACCATTATAGACTACGGGTGACAGATGCAACGGTTAGGCTATGTTCACACAGAGTATTTTGGGGGAGGAATATCTGCCTCAAAGCTCCAAACGGAATTTTGAGGCAGATATTCCTCCCCCAAAATACTCCGTGTGAATAGCAATGATCGCGCCGTTTTTCGCCCGCGGCCATTGAGCGCCGCGGGCAGAAAACACGCTTTCTCCTGCCTCCCATTGAAGTCAATGGGAGGTCGGAGGCGGAAGCGCCCGAAGATAGGGCATGTCGCTTCTTTTTCCCGCGAGGCAGTTTTACTGCTCGCGGGAAAAAGACGCCGACGCCTCCCATTGAAATCAATGGGATGCGTTCTCGGGCCGTTTCTGCCGAGTTTTGCGACGCGGTTTCCGCGTCAATAAACTCGGCAAAAGACCCCGTGTGAACATAGCCTTAGGCATCTGTCATAGCCTCCGGTTAAATAAAGTATACTCAGTGTGGACAGAGCCTAATGTTGACCATATAAAAGGTTAAAATGAAATAAGGCTAAATCCGGAGTTGTGGCAAAGTCTGCGCCATTTACAATAGAAACGCAAGACAGGGCTCATACGAGGGAACTTTTCCAACAAAAACACAAGAAGATGCAAAGAAATCTAAGATGTTCCTGTATGTTTAAAGTCATATTCCAGCCATTACCTATCCACGAGATAGGTAATAACTACTAGATCGATGGGGGTCCAGCTGCTAGGATTTGCTCAGTCTCCCATCCCCACCCCCCCCCACCGGGGTTGTATGAAACCATAATTCAGCAGCGACAATGCTTGGCTGTTTCTGCACCTCCTATAGAGAGTAGGGGGAGCAGGGTTCCCTCATTCTAGAGATCGTGGGGGTTCCTGCTGTCGTATCCCTACCGATAATACAGTCATCACCTATCCTGTAAATAGGTGATAATTGTTAATGGATGGAATACCCCTTTAATAGACAGATCACACATGTGCAGTCACTTTTTTTTTTATGAGAGCAGGCATCCCAATTACCAGGATCAGGGGTCCCCTATGCCTGATCTACTATTATTATTCTCCATAATGAATGAATGAAGGGTCAGCGAACTACTATGACATTATCAAGTGCAGGCAATCTCCATAGCAAAAGACTAAATGTAAGCCCAGACTCCAGCAGCAGCACATAAGCCTGGCCTTGCAGCCCCCTAGTCGTGCAGGTCGTGTATAGAATATGCATGGTGCAGGGCTCCATAGTCACTAGGGGGCGCCCTGCACTGTGCATTGCTCCAGAGCCTGCTTCATTCACAGGGGGGACTGTGGTTATACATCGCTCAGGAGCAGACATTATACCGGCGCAACACTGGCTATTATGACCGGTGCACGGTGCTCCCCTGTACTCACATGCATGACCCCCGGCAGCAGCCCCCCCCGGCCCCGGTATCCGGGTGTGTCCCGGCTCCAGACAGACGGTGAATGCTGTAGCTGCTGGAGGGAGAGAGGCCCTCTGATGACGTCATGTGGTCATGTGACCAGGAGGTGGTGGAGAGGGATATATAAGGGAACCAGGCTCCAGTGTGCCATTCATTGTATGGAGTCTATGGGAACATAGCCTAAAACTGTCATCTCTAATGTATTACTGAGCAAAAAGCTTGTTTATGAAATGACTGCACGCACACACACACACACATATATATTAATCCCATATCTATCAATATTCTGGGGTAAAAAACAGGAACATCCCTCTAAACACACACGCACGGGTACTGTGCCCCCATAATAGTCAACCAGTGCCCACATTGCGCCATATGGCGCTCTTAATTTTCAGTCATTGTCCTCTGAAATGCCAAGCATAGTTCCTTTATAAGTGTCCGGCATAGTTCCCCCATAAAGCACCATCCACAGTTCCCCCACAAATGGCAAAAGTAACCCCATAAGAGTCAGGTCATGATTGCCAGTGATAGTCTTCACAACAGAGCAGGAACGGCGTCTGACAAGCTTCTTGCGATGTCCCGCGTAGTTTCACATGTCAATGCTCTTCAACCAGCAAACTTCAGGCATCTGACTATTAGACGTGTATTCACATTTTCCACTTTGCATGTACAAATATACGCTGCAAACTTTACATCCGGATTTGTGAGCGAAAAATCTGCTGCAGCAGCAAAGAGGATGAGATGTTTTTAAATCTCAACCACATGTTGCGGAAATAATCCACTTAGAATGCGTGCGTAAAGTTCAATGGGGAAGTCGAATTCCGCCACATATGACATTGATTCGGATTTTGCTCCAGAATTCCTGCGTATCTGGAGAATAATCTGCAAAAAAAGACGCTATTTAAAAAAAAAAAAGTTTATACTCCCCTCCCCTTCTGCTGCCATAGCAACGCATCCCTGCTCCTCCAGCTGCTCTCTGTATGGGCGGCCTCTTGTGATAAAGTTTCATCACATGTGACCACTGCAGCCAATCACAGGCTGCAGCAGACACATCTGATGAAATCACAGAAGCCTGGCTGTAAACTATGGGAGCCCCAGGGGAGGTGAGTACATTTTTTTCCTTGTCGGATGACTTCTGCAGTGGCAGATCTGCCTGAAAATCCACACTGACAAGAGAACGATTTGGTGCAGATATTTGGGCATATTTTACTGCGGTTTCAGAATCAGGTAAACTTCCACTTATCCGACCTGTGTGAACATTAGGCTATTTTCAAATCTGCCTTAGACCCCATGCACACGACCATAGATTTCGTCCGTAACTATAGACCCATTCATTTCTATGGCCGATGGACACCTTCCGCAAAAGATAAGACATGTCCTATTACTTTACATACTTTACATAGGAGCACAGGCCGAAAATCCGGGTGGCTGTCCGGAACCGGCCGCACCTATAATCACGGATCGTGATTACGGGCATGGTCGTGTGCATGGGGCCTTAGAGTTTCCGTTGCAGATTTCATCATCTTTTACAGGAAGAATAGCACAGCATACAGCGCTATTCTTACCATCAAAACGACGGAACCTATTATAAGTCAATGGGGTCCGTCAGTCACCATTAGTGTCCATTTGACGAATTGAGACAGCTTGAGTTCTTTTTCTGCTCCTAGGACGGAACAGGAAAACAGAATTCACCCCGCACATGTGAACTCAGCCTAACAAGCCGTCAGCAGTGTCAGTTGGACACAATCAGGTCAGATTTTCGGCTTCTAGGTGTAAACAAGAACGTTCCCATTCACTGACAGCAAGAAGAGATCTTGAAAACGGAGAAATTGATACACAAATTATATTGGAGAGTTGCAGAACTTTTAATGACACGATGATTAAGCTTTATTGGCATAAAACGGGAAAACCCCTTTAAGCCAGACATCATAATGGTGACGGTTATCTCAGCGTTTAACGTGAGGGCGCGTCTATCAAACAAACCTCATTACTTATCCAAAGTAACCCCGGCAAATTAGCCCGGGCCTATAGGTGGCAACAGCGAGCGAATTAACTCAGTAGAAGCTGCGATAACCAGACAGACTGGTCCACAAAGAGTTAAGATTCTCCTGTGTCCAGACTACACAGGACACAATAGTGAATCTATCACATGACAGTGACGTCATCAGGAAGTGCAGGTTTCCCCCTATCCCTTTTCTGCTGCTCCCTTACTGAGCCCCTCCCATCACATTTGCACATGACCTTGACGTCATCAGGAAATATTCTTACCATAGAGTTGATTACTTGGACCCACCCACAACCTTGGCACATGACAGTGACGTCAGCGGAGGGCGTGTTGTAGTGCAGTCTGAGGTATCTGACAGGTAAAGCCGGCGGTTTCTGGGCGCAGTGAGGCCTCTACACCCGGCGGGTATTGTCTGAGCGGAAGGAGACAAGACTGAGGTACGTGTGCTGCGGCCAGTATGTATGTATGTATGTATGTATGTATGTATGTATGTATGTATGTATGTATGTATGTATGTATGTATGTATGTCAGTCAGTCAGTCAGTCAGTCATTGTCTGGTGTGAGGGAGACGTTACTGTACTTCTTGCGTCTTCCCTTATACATAATGTATGACCCTATATCAGCCCAGTGTCGTGTGTCTTCCCTCTGTGGCTTTGTAGCGTGAGGTATATCCTGTGTTACCCCATGTACCATTCTATTAATACTTTTGTGTCTCCAATTCTTCACCATTTTTAAGATCTTTGCTTGCTGTCAGTGAATGGGCATATTTGTTTACATCCAGAGGCTAGAACCTATTCAGATCTGAGGGTTTGTTACTATCGTATCCACTATAGACAATCCTCTTCTTTCCTGATCATTTGTCATGCGCCAGATCTGACGTTTTTGTTTTTTTGTGTGCAATTTCCTAAAAGACTTCATAAATCTGACGTCCTGCAATCTTTTGCACTGGAAAACTGCTGCGATTTATCAGCCGGCGCACTGGTGACGATTCTAGATTCTACCATAAACCGCTCTGAACTCTTCTCATGACCCAGGATGACTCGCCTGACACCTCCAGTTCTTAAGTGCAATTTATTCCCTAGGACTCAGGACAATTTTGGGGTTCCTGTAGATTGCAGTATTTGGACTGACAGTAAGAACTTTTATAGGGATCAACTTAAAAAAACCGACAACAGTTAACCAGCCATGCAGCGCTTCATAACTATCTGTAGAGCAGTGGCCTGTGGCTCTCTAGCTGTTGCAAATCGACAACTCCCAGGGCATGCTGGGAGTTGTAGTGTTGCAACAGCACTAGAGCTGCGGCCACTGCTTGTACTTAATCCACGTTGATACCAATATTATGAAGGATCGTTGCCTTGATGTTCGGGCACATGTTGTGTTTATGGCCATCGTGTCCTCTGTAGGAATCTGTCACAGTTGAATGTTATTATTTTTTATACATGGTGCAGGTTGTCGCTGGCGTTGTGTGAGGTTTTTGGTTAGGGCTGCACGGAATCGGCAGCAATTTGCGTTAGAAACGGGTCACTCGGACGACTTCAATGGTTTCCTGTGGGGTAGGAAGTTAGGTTTCATTACATGTGCTTTTTTGCGGCATTTAAAAACGGCAGTTTTTGTTTCTTTGTTTGTTTTTTTTTAATGGTACATTTGGTTTTTTTTGTGTCGTTTTGTCAAAATGCTGTGTTTTAGTTCCTGCATTTTTACTGACGATTGAAAAATGGCACACAAAAAACGGCAGTTAAATATCACATTTAAAGATTCCTCTGCGACACGTGACTTATTCTGAAAAACGGACACAAGTCACAAAGCTACGTCTTTTGGAGGTCTATAGGAGAAAAATATGACAAGCTCTCTGAAAGAACGGCAAACCCACCCCTGGCTCTGATGTGCAAAAAAAACAAAACCGCCGCTGAGCCAAAAGACACAGAACAAAAGGAAAAAAGATGCCACAACAGCTGAGTCTGTTCACGTCACGTTTTGGCCCTATGTTTAGGGTGCGCGTTGGGAAATGACCCTACGTGCACGCTATATGTGTACATAGGCAGGGGAGTAGCTAAAGGCTCATGGGCCCTGGTGCAAGAATTCAGCGTGGGCTCCCCTACCCCTCCCCAACACCACCGGATCTTTGCACACGCCTATGCCCAGCTGCCTTGCCCATCAGACCCCATGGATGCCCCTACAGTATAATGCCCCCCCATAGCTGCCCCCTCAGTATAATGCCACCACACAGTATAATGCCCCACATTATAATGCCCCCATAGCTGCCCCCACAGTATATTTATGATGAGCTGTCAGATGGGGATGCCCCCTCTTTCTAACGTCTTCGATGCAGCTAGAATCGCTGGTCTTGACCGTTAGTCCCGGGTGTCCGCTGTAATACATAGCTGACACCCGCTGCGTACAGAGGGGGCTCAGCGGGTGAGCCCACGCCAAACATCACCCCCCCCCCCCCCCACACTACGACCTGCTATGAGGTTGTGGTGCAGGTAGGGGTTTTTAAAACTACAATAAATTTGCATATGAGATGTATTTCAATCAAATGCCTCAACTCAAAACCGCTGCGGAAAGACCACGGTGATTTCCGGAACAATAATTCACTATTTGATGCGTATTTCGGTAACTGACTTACCTGCGGATTTATGAGATCTCGCTGCAGATTTTTTTTATTGCAGAAAATCTGCAGTGAATCCGACCTGTGGGAACGTTCCCTTAGGCTCCGACTGCAGCACGACTAGAAGTCAAGTACCAATTAGGAGGGGGGGGGGGGGGGGGCAGTGGCAAAATATCTTTGTGTTCCCCATAGGGAATAATTTTAGTTGCATCACAAGCATAATTACCACGTCACAGCTATGTCCAGTGATTGGCTGACGTGGTCATCTGGCATCGCTGCAGCATTGTGAACAAAGACCAGTGCAGGACCACAGAAACACCACGTGAGCGCAACGAGATTTAAAAGGTCAGTAAATCAGTGTCTCCATGGTTACAGACTATAAACTAACTCTGTGTAGTCTGATCATAGTCATGTGTCCCCCTACTTGATAACGAGAGGGCACGGGTGGAAGGGAGTAACACGTGACTGCACAATCTGACTACACAGGGTTTGTTTGCAGTCTGTCACCATGGAGACGCATAGGTCTGTATACACAAAACAGAAGGAAATTTCTATTCAAGACTTTTTTGCAAAGTTGCTTCATTCTTTACTTTTAGATGCATTGGAAAAGTAAAAAAATAAAAATAAATTTGAAAAAAGTGCTCACATGGAAAGAAAATGAGCGCAGCATGAGGTAAATGAACAACCTGCATTCATTTTCTTTTATCATCCTCTATTTCCATGTTCCCGTGACATCACGTTCGTATAATAGTAGAGATCTACGGTGACGGGATGATGTCATGGAAATACGGGTGCACCAGGAAGTTCCAAAGGTCAGAATGTGTTCTAATTCTCCAAACACTGATACATTCCGCCATGTGACAGGACTTGTACTAGTGTTACTTCTGTGATAGCTCCAGAAATATGCACGTTCAGGCTCTGTTCACACCACGTTTTCAGGCGTCCATCGGAGGTCGGGAGGGGTGAGATGGAAGACTGTGACTTATCCCACTGTATATACAGTCAGCGCATACGTCTCCTATGCAGCCCCCTCTCTCACAACTCTTCACCATCCCTCACTCCTGAGACCTGACGCTTCCATACCTGCATTGGAGCTTCCTTGGGATAGCCGGGTAGTTCGGCACTGTACTCCGCCTACTGTCAGCAGTACCACCGCTCAGGAGGAGGGCATGGCAGCCTGCCCGCTGCAGGTTATCAAATGATTATTTAGGCCACACCCCTTTTGCTTGCTACGCCATTGATTCATATTTATCCCTTGAGAGTGCTGTGTACTACTGTATATAATATTCCCCCACACAGTATATGCCCCATATCTGTCCTCCACACAATATATTGCCCCCATAATGGACTTCCACACAGTATAATGCCCCCAAAACTGCGCCCATAGCTGCACACCACAAAGTATAAAGTCCCCCATAGCTGCCCGTACGCTGTATGACGCCCCCATAGCTGCCCCCAATAGTGCCTGATAAAAAATAATAATATACATTCTTACCTAACCCTGTTCCAATGACGAGTGGAGGAGATCCCTCTGGTCTGTTCAGCTCGGGGCAGACAGGCACGATCATGTCACTGCTTCACATCCAGCGAAACATAGTGAATAGTAGAGCAGGAACCTTCCGGTTCCCTGCTCTACCATTGGCTTCAGCTGTATCTGTGATGTGAAGATGCAGAAACCGTTTAAGCCAGGAGAAAATAATTGATAAAAACCGAAATTCGTAAGATGACAATGATTAATTACGCTGGATTTTGATTATTTTTTGATTAATTGGCCAGCCCTAGCCCAAACCCTTCACAGGTGTCCACCTTTTGAAATGATTATTTATTTTTTTTTAAATAAAAATGTGTGTGTTTGGTGCAACTTTCATAATACTATTTCTTAAAAATGATTATTTTTACATTTTGAGATACAGCTGCTTTGTATCCTGTGTACAGAGCAGCTGTGTCATGCGCTGAGACCTGAATCCGTCACTGACAGGTTGTGTCCGCGCAGGAGCCACCGACTATCAGTAATGAACTTCGATGTGATTGATAGCCGCTCGATGGGATTGCAGCTTTTCTGCTTTAAAACTCACAACACTTGGCTATTTGTTTTACATACCCATATAATTCAATGGGGAAAACCTGCAACAGATCCGCAGAATAAATTGAGATGCTGTGGATTTAAATCCCGCACCGTAGATCAACTGATGCAGAAGCTGCAGAAAAAATCTGCAGCTAAAATGTTCAGGAGTTCAAATCTCATCCACTTTGCTGCTACTGTAAATGCTGCGGGTTTTCGTCATAGAATTCCGTAGTGGAAATTCTGCAGCGTTTACGCTACGTGGGAACCCGGCCTAAATTCTCCTGAGGAGTATCAGCTGACATGTTCATGAATACGTGTGTGAAGCCTCTGTCCTGGACCGGCAAGCGAAGAGCAGCCCATAGTCCCTGGTAAATGTCTGAAAAACCAATACAGCTGGACTGATCCATTCAGCATCTTTATACAGCGCTTCGTGGCAATTGCAGCGCTGCCCCATTTACTTATTTGCAGTTCCTGACACCGCACCTGGTCGGAGGTGGCGCTGTTCTGTAAACACACCCCTTCGCCTAGGCTTTGTGGGGTCACCAGTCTGACCTTGATGACACTTATGGCATTTATTTTATCAGATTGTCTCATTGAGTATTTATTTTTGTAATTGCAGGCGAGAAACACAATGTTGGGCTCCGGGTTTAAGGCCGAGCGTCTGCGAGTGAATTTGAGGCTTGTCATAAACAGACTGAAACTCTTGGAGAAGAAGAAAAGTGAGTAACTCCAGAATTTTAAGGGTCAGTTCACACAGAGTTTTTTTTTTTTGCGTGGATTTTGACGCAGAAACCGTGTTCAAATCGGCGCTAAAAAATTTCCAAAATCGCTTTCCCTATTGTTTTCAATGGGAGGCTGAGGCGTTTTTTTTTTTTTTCCCAGGCGGCTTTTGGTTGCTCGCAGGGAAATAAGCGGCGTGTCCTTTCTTGCCGCGGTTTCTAGCTCCAACCTCCCGTTGAAATCAGTGGGAGGCAGAAAAAAGCTGCGGCACTCGTTTCCAAGCGTTTTATTTGCTGTGTTTTTTTTTTTTTGTTTTTTTTTGCTTGTGGTCTTTGCATTATCTTCAATGGCCGTGTGCGAAAAACACAGAAAAAAAGCGCAGGCAGTTCAAAATCTGCTTCAAAATTCCTGAAGGAATTCTGAGGCAGAATTTTTTTTTTTTTGCAAAAAAACTTTGTGTGAACAGGGCCAAAGAGGTTGTGAGGGTGACTTCAATATTAAAGTGGTTTTCTAATGAGACCATCTTTTTAAATGATTTATATTTCTAAATGACATTTTCCGTTCATCACTCAAAGGATGTTGGGTGTTGTAGTATGACAATAACTGGAGAGCTACAAGTTTCCTAATAGGGCGTATAATCCTTTAATACATCCCATTTGATACTTCGAGGATTATAATGATATTTTTTAGTTTTTTTTTCTAGCAGAATTGTTTTGCGCTGTTCGATAAGTAAATGGGTTCCCTCTTGTAAGGTTAACTCTTCACCTTCTCCCTGCAGCTGAGTTGGCACAAAAGGCCAGGAAGGAGATTGCCGACTATTTATCCACTGGGAAGGATGAGCGAGCGCGGATCCGGGTGGAGCACATTATCAGAGAAGATTACCTGGTGGAAGCAATGGAGATTTTAGAGTTGTACTGTGATTTGCTTCTCGCCCGATTTGGATTAATTCAGTCCATGAAGTAAGTCTGCGTCAGGCTTTATATGAAGGAAATTTCAGGGGTTTGCTGAGTGTCCTATCGCAAGGACCCCCATCCATTACTGAGAACAGAGGGGGAAATAGGGCGGATGGGGGATACAGGGACAGCCACGTGCACTCACTGTTATTTCAGTATGTCCAATTCACTCTAAGGCCGGGTTCCCACGGAGCCTAAACTCTGTGGAATGTCCGCAACTGAATTCTGTGTGGAAATTCCGCAGCTTTTACAGTAGCAGCAAAGTAGATGAGATTTAGTAAATCTCATGCCCACGCTGCGGAAAACGTAGCGGAAATGTTAATTGACCTGCGGTGCAGAATTTAATTCCACAGCATGTCCATTTATGCTGCGTTTTCGTTGCTTTTCTGGTGCGGGGTTTTCCCCATTGAATTCAATGGGGATGCAAAACCAGCAACAGAAAGCAAAGTGTTGTGATTCTTGTGCCGTAATCGCAGCTTTTCGCAAAAATCGCAACTCCAGAATAAATAAATCATACTTACCCAGAACGCCCTCCTTCTTCCTGCAGTCCGGCCTCCTGGGATGACGTTTCATACCATGTGATCACTGCAGCATCACATGGTCTGCAACGTCATCCCGGGAGGCCGGACTACGCGCAGAGAAGACGGAGGGGGTAAGTATTAACGCTTTCTTCCGCAGCGGAAATTCCGTCCAAAAAAACGCACCACAAGGTGGTGAGATTTTTCAGACTGAATGTACTGCGGGTTCCAGGTCGGACACGCGTGATTTTTTTACACAGCGTATCCGACCCGCGGGAACCGGGCCTAAGGGCTCGTCCACAGGTAATGGAATTTCTGCGTATTTTCCTTCGGAATTGCGTACAGAAAATATGCAGAATACAGTAGCGGCAAAGTTGGTGTGAATGAACAAATGTCATCCACGCGCTGCGGAAAATTTCAGTCCAGAAATTCACCTGCGGTGCATAATTTTAGTTCCGCAGCAGGTCAATTCCTGCTGCGGAAAGTGGACTGAATTCCTGCGTTTTTCAGAGATGTCACCATCTCACAGGCTTGAAAAATATGCAGCAAAATCTGCACTGTTTTCTGCAGGAAATGGTGCGGTTTTTCCACGGCGGATTGTCTGCTGGTTCAAGTGAAAATGCTGCAGAAATTTTAAGCAGCAAATCCGTTACGTGTGGACAAGCCCTATAGGAGGGTGACTTTTTCCTGCTTGCCCAAGTTCTGCGGATTGGTGGGGTCCCAGCTGTCAGACCCTCTTTGTTCAGACATTTATGGCATATCTACTCCATAAGGCAATCACACATGCAGTTGTTGGAGGCAAACACAGGAGTTGATACAAAGGAGAAGAGATATCTTTGCTTTAGACTTTTCCTTCCCTTTTGTATGCATTCCTGGATTTGGCGGGAAAAAAAACGCATCAAAAGCTGCATGTGTGAATCCAGTCATTCAAGGCTTCAATTCTCACTTGCATATTTTTGTCAATATTTTGCATTCGTCAAAACCAGGAGTGTCTAAAACATGGAAGAGGTGCAAGGTTTTCCATCTTTTTCTGTTTGTTCCGTTCCTTGTTTTTGCTTAGAAATAGTGTGATTGAAGCATAATGGTGTACGGTGTTATTTATTCTTCATACATTTTGTATTTTTCCAGGGAGCTGGATCCGGGTCTGGGTGAAGCCGTCTCCACACTAATTTGGGCGGCTCCGCGTCTACAGACTGAAGTATCTGAACTGAAAATAGTGAGTACATTGTATAAATTGTTTATTGCACCTTTTGTATGAAATACAGAGAAGTATCTTAAAGTCTAGAAAACGGCCCTGTGTGAATAAGGTCTCTGGATACTTGTTTCTCAGTGTTACGTCTTCCCTACTGCAGGTCGCGGATCAACTGTGCGCCAAGTATAGCAAAGAATATGGCAAACTGTGCAGGACAAACCAGATTGGAACGGTCAACGACCGGGTATGTTGTAGTGTCACTGGCTGGCTAATATATTTGAGAAGGCGTTACCTAGTTTTGGAAAGCATTACATTTTCTTTTTCTTTCTTATAGCTGATGCACAAGCTGAGTGTGGAGGCGCCACCAAAAATTCTGGTCGAGAGGTATCTCATTGAGATCGCTAAGAACTACAACGTGGCCTATGAACCAGATTCTGTGGTTATGGTAGGTGAAGATCAACCATGCTGACATTTTTAAAGTGCAGCTCATCTTAGGAAGGATGGAGGCAAGTCAACGTAGAGAACACGATACTATGACAGACCTCTTTAAATTAGTGCATTAAACTGGCCATACACATTCGATGTATGTCGGCAGAACCCCCCCCCCCCCCCCTTGATTTCGGCAGGACCAGCTGACCATCTAATGTGTATGGCGGCGTCCTGACTCTTTCCCCCCCCGACGGCAGATGAATTTCAACACGCCCGATCCCTTTGTTGGTTATTAAATAAGGGGAGTCTGGCAGCGGCTTTCTCCCTGAGAATGAATGCACGCCTGAGCGAGCACGTGTATGGGGGTATTGGGAACAATAGCTGACAGGTATCGAAAATGTATGACCAGTCTAAGGGTCTATTCACACGGTGTGGCTTTGCCGCAATTTCAGCCACTCGGCAAAACTGCACCGTGTGAATACACCCTCAGTGTGATCCCCTAAGGCCAGGTTCCCATGGGTCGGATACGATACGTAAAAACTGTGCAGTGTATTCGAACTGGAACCCTCAACACCTCCTGTCCAAAACATTGCAGCGCATTGTGGTGCGGTTTTTCAGACTGGATTTCCACTGCGGAAAGCAGCGCTTGTGAAAAAAAAAAACGCCAGTACTTGCCGCTCCTTCTTCTTTGCACATAGTCCGGCCTCCTACGATGACATTGCAGGCCATGTGACGCTGCAGCCTGTGATTGGCTGCAGCGGTCACATGGGATAAAACATCATCCCAGGAGACTGGACTGCAGGAAGGAGGAAAGCATTCTGGGTATGATTGATCGCTTGCGAATACCCCGCAAAAGTCGCAACACTGGGCTTTCTGTTGTGGGTTTTGCATCCCCATTGAATGCAATGGGATAAAAACCCGCAACACAAAATCAACAAAAACGCAGCATAAATTGAGACGCTGTGGAATTAAATTCTGCACCGCAGGTCAATTTATTTATTTTTTGTTTACACTGTGGTTTGTTTTTTTCCGCAGCGTGGACGTGAGATTTTCAAAATCCCATCCACTTTGCTGCTACTGTAAATGCTGTGTAATTTCCGCACACAATTCCTTTGCAGAAATTCTGCAGTGTCTACACTACGTGGGAACCCGGCCTAACAGTGTAATTGCATCCACTAAATAGCCTCCCCAAAATGAACAAGAGACCCGAAAAGATAGTGCCCTGTTCTGTGGAGACTCCAGGTGTATCACATAACCCCTTTAGCTTGTCAGCAGCTCTGGAAAGGTAAAATCATTTTAGGTGTTTTTTTTCAATGTAGAGCAGTTGCCAATAGCAATCAATTAATTTGCTACTTTTATACTGCAAAGGGCCTCTGGGAAAAATAATGAGAGCTGGTTTCAATTTTGCAGCTTCTCCACTGATGAAATCTCCCCCAATGTTTTTTACAGAATTTTGGGAGAACACACACATGTAAGTTGAGTGCAACATAAATAGGAATGTTGTGGTGAAGTTTAGTAGGTGACCCTGTTGTGGAGCAATATGTGTGCGTCCATGCCAGATGATACATGGTAAGATGTCAGGAACAGTCGCCATGTGATCTGGTGAAGTCTTGCTGCACCGAGGACTTTAAGGCTGGGTTCACACGACCTATTTTCAGACGTAAACGAGGCGTATTATGCCTCGTTTTACGTCTGAAAATATGGCTACAATACGTCGGCAAACATCTGCCCATTCATCTGAATGGGTTTGCCGACGTACTGTGCAGACAGCATGTCATTTACGCGTCGTCGTTTGACAGCTGTCAAACGACGACTCGTAAAAATACAGCCTCGTCAAAAGAAGTGCAGGACACTTGTATACATTATATGCGGGACACTTGTATACATTATATGCGGGACACTTATATACATTATATGCGGGACACTTATATACATTATATGCGGGACACTTATATACATTATATGCGGGACACTTATATACATTATATGCGGGACACTTATATACATTATATGCGGGACACTTATATGCATTATATGCGGGACACTTATATACATTATATGCGGGACACTTATATACATTATATGCGGGACACTTATATACATTATATGCGGGACACTTATATACATTATATGCGGGACACTTATATACATTATATGCGGGACACTTATATACATTATATGCGGGACACTTCTATACATTATATGCGGGACACTTGTATACATTATATGGGGGACACTTATATACATTATATGCGGGACACTTCTATACATTATATGCGGGACACTTGTATACATTATATGCGGGACACTTGTATACATTATATGCGGGACACTTGTATACATTATATGCGGGACACTTGTATACATTATATGCGGGACACTTGTATACATTATATGCGGGACACTTGTATACATTATATGCGGGACACTTGTATACATTATATGCGGGACACTTGTATACATTATATGCGGGACACTTGTATACATTATATGCGGGACACTTATATACATTATATGCGGGACACTTATATACATTATATGCGGGACACTTATATACATTATATGCGGGACACTTATATACATTATATGCGGGACACTTATATACATTATATGCGGGACACTTATATACATTATATGCGGGACACTTATATACATTATATGCGGGACACTTATATACATTATATGCGGGACACTTATATACATTATATGCGGGACACTTATATACATTATATGCGGGACACTTCTATACATTATATGCGGGACACTTCTATACATTATATGCGGGACACTTCTATACATTATATGCGGGACACTTCTATACATTATATGCGGGACACTTATATACATTATATGCGGGACACTTATATACATTATATGCGGGACACTTATATACATTATATGCGGGACACTTCTATACATTATATGCGGGACACTTGTATACATTATATGCGGGACACTTCTATGCATTATATGCGGGACACTTCTATACATTATATGCAGGGCACTTCTTTCAGACGTAATTTGAGCCGTTCTTCATTGAACTCAATGAAGCACAGCTCAAAATTTACGGCTGTCGGAGAAGCCTCGCAAAATGTGAGGAGGAGCATTTACGTCTGAAACGAGGCAGCTGTTTTCTCCTGAAAACGGTCTGTCTTTTCAGACGTAAAAAAAGCCTCTCACCGTGTGCACATACCCTAATTTCTTCTACTTCTCTCCATTACATTTTAAGGCCGAGGTTCCCACTGGTGTTGAGGCAGATCTGATAGATGTTGAATTTTCAGACGACATAAAGAAAGGAGGCGGTGGAAGTGGAGGAGGGGGTGGAGGATTTGGTGTACCAATGCCAACCATGCCAGCTATGCAGATGCCCACCCCTACAATTCCATTCAATTACCCTTCACCTGGTGGACCGGTATGTATGTGATGCTATTGGCTGATGTCTAATGTTTCCACTCAATGCTAATGATGATATAGAGAATTCTACCTAGACGTTCTATACCTGGAGCACTGTTATTCTAACTAAAGCTCCTATGGTTCCATGTGGGGATAATGGACACTAAGGTCCCATGCACACGACCAGTTCCCTGACTGACTTGGCTGACAACGGCGTTCTACAGCTTCTATGCACAGTGGAAAAATAGAAGCTGCGCAAAAAAAGTTATAAAAGTATATTACCAAAAAATTATTTGTATGCAAAAGTCCATACATTTAATTAAAAAGGTGTCCATAGCCTTTAAAGCAACACTCCATGCAAAACTTATACCGTGATATTCTTGGTGCACGACTAAGAATCCCCGTGTCCTGCTCCAGCCTTCAGGACCTGTATCGGGCATAATACAGAGTGCATCAGATTTACCCAGAGTTTTTCTTTAGGTGATGGGATACATAATTTATTTTGCATTATTGTGGAAGTTCACTTTATTTTTCTGTTTACAACAGGAGGCCTTCAATGGACCGCCTATGGGACTATATCAACCTTTTGGTAACCATAATCCTCCAGCAATGGGCATGGGGCCCCCACCAATCCCATCAATGCCTCCTACATATGATTCTGTAAGTAGCTGAGGGTGTTTGAGCTGCATCATAGTTCTTTGAGGGACACTCGGAGACTTGTGTTTCAGCAGACAGACCACATGGTGTCGTTTGGGACAGATCTGTCCTTGTAGTGACCGGGCTCCAACACTTGGAGTAAAACTATAAGCAAATCAACTAAGATCTAGTAATAGATACGACAGAATATGTCACCATTTGTTTTCTAAACTGAACTGGAAAAACTAAAACGTAGATTGTGTGAAGAAGTGGCCATAGCAAGCAATTGTGATCTATCAAGCCCGTTCTGTACAGGCTATCAGATTTAAAGACGTTTTCCATTAAACGGGGTGGCCACTTTATATGTACTACTATGAAATGTGTGTGAGGCCGGAATATAGACCACTTACTAATATAGACGTTTAGACGATCTGCGTTGTTTTTTTTGTTAGTCAAGCCACGTCCTCTGGTTACAGAAAAGCCTTCCTCCTCGTCCGGATTCTACTTTGTCCATAAATGGCAGGAGACGGAGGGTCATGTGATGAGGCGCGTCCATGGTATTCCGCGCATGCGCTCGTTTCCTGGACGTCCAGGTCATGAGCAGATGAAATGAGGCACTCTGGAGACTCCTTCTGTGAGAAACGTCTGCACTCATTGCAGGATGGGTGGGGTGTGTATGTGGCAGTGCCGGGTCTTAGCAGCGTGCTGCCGTTATGACCCAGGCACACGACCGTGCCCGTAATCACTGTCCGTGATTAGGGGCACGGCAGACCGCAGACGGTCGTCTGCATTTGCGGGATGTTCTCCCATTGGGTCCATATTACAGTCCCATCGGCACTCTGTGTGCTACTGTGTTGTACATAACTATTTTCCCCTAGAAGCCATGCAAGCAGTTTTATTTCCTCACAATTCATAAATGGAATTTGTGAGGGGGAATAAAATGGGAGGCCGCGGAGGTTACAGTATGAGCCTAGAGCAGACGATGTGCACCATAATATGGATCCGTTATATGGCCATGCGTTTGACGTCTAGAGGAGCGTCCACCAGAACGTGGTATTGAGAATATTTTTACGTATTAACCCATTGTGTGTCTCTTACAGCTTGGTGATCGAGGGCCACAGGCAAACGCTCCACCTCAAGATGGTGAGTGCACAAGGATAAGCATAACTTATAGAGAGAATAACGGTTTATTATGCAGACATTTAATAGGGATAAGTTGGAGCCTTAAACCACATTTATTTTTGTTTTAATTAGGTCCGGGTAATCCGACACCTGTTGCCAAACCACGAACAAAAATAGTGGATAACTTTGTCCTTCCGGAATTGCCCTCCGTTCCGGACACTCTCCCCACTGCTTCTGCCGGAGCTGGAACATCCAATTCAGAAGATATAGATTTTGATGACCTGTCACGCAGATTTGAGGAGCTGAAAAAGAAAACTTAAGAAGTTTTCTCTATTCTTTTAACATTTTGACCCGACCTTTACTGAGGCGATGCTCAAAATCTAAAATATCCTTTTGTACGTTATAAGCAGAGCTCCTGCTCACGAGTCCTCTAACAGGGAAACCGGTTCCCACAATGCAAGTTTTGATTTCCCCTAAACTACATATTAGGTGGCAGTAAAGGGCCAATCTTATAGGTGATGCATTCAGCTGTAACCATGAATTTCTAGCCAGTGGCCTTGGCGATTTCTAAGCTTTTCTCCAAAGCTGCCATATTTTCTGTTATGTGGGAAAGCCATAAAGTGAGACCCAAAGGACTTCTCTCTACTTATAAATTAGTGAGCCGCTTCCCCACCTGATTTTCTAACCTTTGTATATAACGTTTAGAGACTTGTGTTGAGCTTGTATGAGCGTGCACTTAACAATAAAGCTGTGGCCTTCTAAAGTCTTGGCTGAGATGCTCCGAAATATATCACGGTGTTCAGTCCACAACCAAAATATATGTACCCATTGACTTACAATTTGGGTGCGGGTTGCACATATTTGATCACGACTGTTTCTCCTTCGCTTCTCCCGTGTCCTCTGCCTTTTTCTGTACTCCGAGCAGCCCCGACAGCTTCAGCAAGAGCATGTCCACAATTTCTTTTTCTTCATACGGCTAAAGTGTGGAAGAAAGTATATCAAATTAGAGAAGGTGGGTGCACGCAAGTGAAGAGGGGTCAACCCTGTAAGGAGGAATCTGCATTTATTAAAATGTGTTTTCCAGAAACTGCGGCACTCACTGGGCTTTGTCTTGTAAACTAGAGAGTGATGCGTACCCATTACTATATGGATATGGCTACGTAATGCTGTAAGATCCCACTGGTTAAAATAGTAGAAGACCCTTTTAAAGCATGTGTGCTATGGTTACTTACATTTAGGCTGAACTCAGCCGAGCGTAGAATATGTCCGTGTGACGGCCGTTAAAACAACGGCCGTCACACGGACGCATGTATTTCAATGGGGCTGTTCACACGGCTGTTGTTTCGATGGACCGTGTTAAGGGTTTGTTGAAAAATGGAATGTCTTATTTTGTTCCGTTTTCATGGATCCCCCGCTAGACTCCAGGATGGGGTAACTTGGACGTGAAAAACGGCTGTTTTTCACGTCAGAGTTTCCCCACGTTTGTCTGAATTTGGCCTTACGGTACTGATGATCTAATTTTTGTGTGATCGATCCTACGGTATGTAATAAGGGGCCAGTTAAGCAAAAGTGGTTCCTATTTGTGCTAACCAGTATCTAAAGGACTCTTCTATTAGGAACATGTTACGGTTCAGTGATTACTGCGGCATGACCGCTCCCGAAATGCAGATCACAAATTCAGTTTATACAATTTGATTGTTTCCATTAAAAAGAAAATATTAATAAAAGTGCTTTGTTCTTACGGTTGGGTTCTTGCGCTCGCTGGAGAAAACGTTCATCAAAGCCGACAGGAAGATATTTACAACTATGAACACCAGAAAGAGGACGCAGGTGAAGATGAGCAGAGAGCCCAGGATGGGGTCCAGACTGATAACCTGCCAGCAAATAGAAATGTGGAGAATGGGACGTTACCTTGTGGTGTCAGGTAAAGCCACGCGCTCTTAATAATACAGAAATGGGTCCAAGAAGTGGCCTGATTCATGGCATGCCACTGTACGGTACCTCCATGATGCCCCCTATTGTCCACTTGAAGAATTGTGCACAGAGGAGAATCTGTATTACAATGCCACAACTTTTTTTTTTTCAGATCGCTATAGGTGCCGTTAGTACCGCTATGCGAGGGTTTAGACAGAGATCAAACGCTGCAAGATTACTCTTGACTATTGGGAATATTGCTGCATTATGAATCGGTTATGACCATGAATGTGTCTCTTACCTCATCGTAATTAAAAATGCCAATTAAAAGGCTGATGATGGTCACCGCAGAGTCCGTAACTGTTCTGTAACTGGTAATGGTCCAACCGAAAAGTAAGTTGCACTGGAAAAAGAAAACAATAATAATGTACACGTTGCAACCGTTTTACCAAGGACAGGCCCCCTTAAATTACGGCAGAAGATAGCTAAAACGGCTCGTCCGGTCCTTCCGCAGTGTTGATGAGGGAAGACTGAAAGTCTTATATTTGGTAGGCAGCACCCGAATAAGTTTTGCTGGTTTTGAATTAACAAGTTCCAGCATCAGAGGGTGGCACCAGAGAGCAATAGTCACTAGGGCAGAAGGGCTGGGGGTGCATGATACTCACAGAAATGGAGTAAGCCACCAGGAGGATGAGGATGGTGAGAAGGAAGCCACTGATTTGATTCCAAGCCTTCTGCAGCGTCACGGTGATCAGGTGCAGATTTGGGTTCAAGTTGAGGAGGCGCCAGAGCTTAATGGTTAATAGTGAAACCAGGAAGGCAATACCGTAACCGTGGGCGGCATCTATGGTGGCCGTCTCATAGAAGCTGACAAATCTACTGGGAAGGAAAAGTCATTACGAACCCTGCGTAACCACATGGAGATTCACTGAGGAACATCAAGCAAGGCCTAATACGTGTTTTGCCTATCCAAGTATTGGCTGGAGGCTCTAGGGTAAGATTTCGCGCTTATCAGGTCGGGAATTGTTCCCCAAATTTTGGGCGCCTCTACTGAGCAGGTCTACACAGCTGTAAAAAAACAAATCTAATTTGCATCGTATTAGTTAGAAGATGTCATTTAAAAGAACACTCCAGGCAAAACGTATAAATGTCTAGTGCAAGACCTAAGGGGGAGGAGCATGACTCAGGTATTCACAGAGCGAATAGTCATGCCCCGCCTCAGACGGCTATGGATGTGAATTCGTATTTGCGGACAGTAAAAACCCTTACGGTCGTTTGCATGAGGCCTATGACAGTAAATTTTTGTGGCAAAATGCTAAAATCACATCTCCTAGATGGAAAAATCCCCTAAAAGGGTTTCATTAAAAATATGGATTCTTATTGCATTGCAACAGCCGCTGTTCACTTCACCAAATGCTTCTACTGCAGTTTCTTAAAGTGAGACTCTGCTTTATATTACCTTCTATTAGGGAATTGCATTACCACCAATTCCCTTAATGAGTGGAAGCAATTAAAGGGGTATTCTGGGTTACCCCCTATCAGTAGGGTAGGGGGTAACTTGCTGATCGGTGGGTGTGCGACTACTGGGACCCCCACCGTTTACGAGAACAGGGGTCCTTATTTGAACCTAGCAGCCGGTCACTCCTGCGCGCTGCCGCTCCATTCATTTTCTATGGGAGCGCCGGAGATGGCAGAGTACAGCATTCGGCTATTTCCAGCGCTGCCGTAGAGAATGAATGGAGCGGCAGCGCGCAGGAGCGACTCTGCTGCTCGGTTCAAATAAGGACCCCTGTAGTCGCACACCCACCGATCAGCAAGTTACCCCCTACCCTACGGATAGGGGGTAACTTGTAACCCGGAATACCCCTTTAATTGCTTCCACTCATTAAGGGAATTGTTGGTAATGCAATTCCCTAATAGAAGGTAATATAAAGCAGAGTCTCACTTTAAGAAGCTAAACTAAGAATTTAAAAAAATCTATCAAATTGATGATTTTGGGACTAAACCCCCCTTGACTCTTTCTTATAATACCATGAATTCGGGAGCTAGCAGATGTTGTTTGTGATTTCATTGTATTACATGTCATAAGGTTACCATGATACATATAAAATGCAGCCCCACAATTTAATGACAGACTCGGCTCTGCTACATCAGTAAAAGTTGTACGCAGATTGTATTTATTGCAGCAGGAAAAAATATAAAGTGTATTCTCACCGTGTACGATCTGCATGGTAACGCTCTATATCCCGCTCGCGCAGATATGCACGTTTAATGTACAATGCTGTGTTGGCGCAGCTGATTGCAATGATGGCTAAGTCCAGCAGGTTCCTTGTTTGGCAAAAATAGGACCATTTTTGTTGCTTCAAGCGAACCACCTGTAAAAACCAAGAAGATCAGCAAAGCCCACCTGTATGACGCTTGTATGGAATCTAGTATCATTGGGTAAGCCGTGGCAGACCTTCCATAGAGGCGTGATTGCAATGGGACCGTGAGGGCAAGGGGGGGGGGGTCTAGCTTTTTCCTGCAGTCACCACTAGGGGGAGCTCATTACATAGGGATTTTTACAGATCCCATTGAGTTTGTTAGTAGCTATATAAATCCACTTGCAGTGAGCTCCCCCTATTGGTGACTGCAGGCAGACAGTTTTATCATGTAATTCTATAACTGTAGGGAAGTCAATGTGACGCGCTATGTAAAAACAAAAAAGCTGCAAACCCTATGAAGATTTGTTACAAAATGATGCTGGATATTAACTTTAGTGGGGCTTATTCTGAATTTTGCTTTGGGGTCCTCTGATTTCTGTGTCTGCCCTCGGGGGTATGGTTTACTTACCTGTCATTGATTACCTGTCATATGCGGCTTCATTCTCACCTGAACTATAATGATGTACACCAAGATCACAATGAACAGCATCTCACTGACAAACTTTACAGTTGTGATTCCGTCAGTTGTCTGATACAGACGCATAATGAGATGCTCGCTTGACGGGAATAAACCTCCTATGATATCGAGCATTGAGAAATGGAGCAAGAAGTGAACATGTGCGAAATAAAATACAATCATTAAGTACAAACAGCACTGCAAGAATAAGAATAAACTGAATGTGGCATCTTGACCGCAAAAATATAAGCTCTAAAATATATATATATATACACACACTTGTAGTGATCATCAGTAGTAAATGAATAGATCAGACAAGATGGGTGAGTGAATTGGGTTTCATATGGAGAAGCATTAGATTTTTTTTTTTTTTTTTTTTTTTTTTTACTCCTTGCATTTGTCTGATAGCAACTTTACATCACTACTCTCACGGTGACCCCGCTGCTTCCCCAGGCTCCATCGTGTTCTCCCACACTTCCATTGCTATGCTCAAATAATAATCAGGTCAATTATCTTCTGAAATAATCTGTGCTGCTGTGAGACCTTGCATCTTCCACTATTATTCAGTTGGTGACCTTTCTGCTTGTCTGTATACACAAGGAATTTATATATCAATGATATGCTATTCAAAAATAATTAATTCAAGGTCCAAGCTACAAAGCAATTTGTGGAAATGTATCAAATTTTCACTGCCATAGGAAAATACTGCGATTGCAGCAGTCCCGCAGTTTTATAGACTGAAAGTCGCTGTGTAGTCTGGGCCTAGCACTTTTGTATAAATAATTTTCCAGCATTTTCTCTTTTTTTTTTATGATTGTATTTTAGAATGACAGGAATTTCTAATTATCAATGGTAAAATTTGGGCAAAATCCATTGGTGTATTTTTCTTGCATTAAAAATAATTATCTCATTATCAATGTGTATTCTGACATCCACATGATACAGGGAGTCAGGGCCGGCATCAGAACCCGGGCCCACTACCCATGGGGGGGGGGGGCGCTTGGCTGCCGGGAGCTGATGCTGCCGTCAAGGCTCCTCCAGGAGTGGAAGCCCCGGCCAGAGCGTTGCCGACCCTCTGGGCAGGGATTCCGCTTCAGGTCTCGCCCCTGATGTCACTGTCCATATATGGACAGTGACATCAGTGGCTCCTCCTGATGTGGACGCTCCGGCAGGGGATTCCGCTCCTGGAGAAGCCCCTGATGTCACTATCCATATTTGGACAGTGACGGTGACACTACCTGGGAGGGGGGCTGTGGGGCAGTACCTACGAGGGGGGCTGTGGGTAGTACCTAAATGGGGGGCTGCGTGGCACTACCTACAAGGGGTACTAAATATATGGGGGCACAAACTGGGAGCCTAGCTTCTATATGGAGGCAAAAACTGCAGTTTTCTGTAATTTTATTGCCGCTGTGAATTCCCCTGAAAAGGGGCCCACTAAGTCTGTGTCGCCTAAAGGCCAACATAAACCTGGAGCCGGCCGTGCAGGGAGTCATCCCCATGCAGAAAGGTGCAGTATTAAATCTGTGACCTGAGGAAACTCTTTTTTTTTTTTTTTGTGATCTCAAAAGTAAAGTACTTTTGCAGGAACATTTGAAGACTAGGTATGATATTTTAACATATTTCTTGGGTAGCTGCCCACTCCTATGTCCTTAGTAGTGTCTTACCAGCTGATGCCATGATGGCAGTAGGCACCAACATGGTGTTTCCATTACACAGTTATATCTACACACAACCTACCGATCACAGTGGTCTCCAGGATGAAGGTCGCAAGACAAAAGAGGTTTATATTGGCGTTGTACACATTGAACTCCACAAATATAGCTTTGGTGTAGCTGTCCAGCCATTTGCTTGTTTCCATGTTGGTAATTACACTGCAGAGGAGAAATAAAGCAAAGTTAAACCCGAGCCAGGTCGGTAGAGGCAGCTTTTCACTTCATACCTCTCTGCAGAGCTTCTGTTTAATCCCAGCTCTGCCACGTAACCCCCTCCAGGGTAGTATCCCAGCTGTGTCCAGACTGGATGTCCTCCCAGCTCATCCACCGTGTGGTACGTCCACATGTCGGCTGAGGCGTTGCTGCCGCCTAATGTGCTCCACCTAGGACCATAGTTGCTTGTGTCCTCCATGTGGTACAGCTTCTGATTCCCTGCACTGTCATATAGTCTTCGCATCTGACGGATGCGGGGGCTGCCCAGGAGGTAGCAGTTTCCATCAGTAATAAACCCTGACGAAAGGCCATAGAAATTTTTTTTTTGTATAAATATTAAAACTTTAAATTCTCGTACAAAAGACAGTAGCGTCAGTAAATTGAATAGATCTCTTTCTGAAAAAGCTGTGTGCCAATCAATATGGCCGCCAATACACCACCCGTACCCGGTCTGGTTTAGGTGATGACCTCTTACCTGGGTACTTGGTGAACAGGTTGGGCAGCAATGTGCCTCGTGACCAGCTGTAAAAATCTGTCATAGACTGAATGTTCTCCAATGTTGAAAAGCTTCTGCTGATGGCCATGTACAGGTTGAATTCGTTTGGACCTTTCTCTGCATACACCGTGAGCATGGTGGTGATCAGAAGAATTAAGTGCACTAGCAAAAGAGAAAATAAATGGCCATGAAGTCACAAACCAAAAAACGGCAACAAATTTTTTTTTATTACAAACTAACCCTTTACTGCACATATGACGATACGTGGTTTTTGTTATATCCTTTAGAAAAAGTTCCCAAATGTTGGCTGCATAATGAAATAAGGTGCTGGACATTTGCTGATTTTTTTTTTTTTTAGAACAGGGATTAAATCCTAATCCCAGTAGGGGTCAGGTTATGTAAATCAGCCTGATGAAGGAGCCGGTCCGACTTTGAAATGCGTTGCATGTTACGATATTAATAAAAGGTTAAACATTTGCATGACTTCAGAGCATCATCCTTAATACCGCAAATGGGACAGCGCCTTCATAGGGGGGGGGGGGGTCATTTTTTGCCGTCTTGCACGCAGAATATCATACTGCATCTTGGCATTTGATACTGCAGATTGCCCTTTAGGAAATACTTATATAGGGATATGCAATTAATATTTCTGTTGAAAATCGGCCCAGATAGTGATGCAAATATTTGCCACTATTTATATGCCTTGCCTTATCAAGCAAATACAATAAAGAGTAAGGTTAATAATCACTTAAAGGGGTATTCCGGTTAGAGGGTAACTTGCTGATTGGTGGGTGTCCGACAGCTAGGACCCCACCGATCACGAGAACTGGGGTCCCTTACCCCTCATTTAAACAGAGTGGCAGCTCGCTCATGCGCGTTGCCGCTCCATTCATTCTCTGTGGGAGCGCTGGAGATAGCGGAGTACAGCGTTCCGCTATTTCCGGCACTCCCATAGAGAATGAATGGAGCAGCAGTGCGCATGAGCGAGCTGCTGCTCCGTTCAAACGGGGATTACGGGACCCCCGTTTTCGGACACCCACTGATCAGCAAGTTACTTTTTCGAACCGGAATACCCTTTTAAGTTCTATTTTAGCCCTACCCTTTATTGTATTTAATATTTATGCCGCCATCGCTCATAGAAGAATACTTTATCATATGAACCTGGTTGCACGGAATACATTGCCTAGCAACCACAGGGCTTTAAATAAGGTTGTCAGGCAGCGTTTCCCTAGCAACTAGTCTCCGATTTCTCTGGTCTTTAGTTTAATTCAGAATTGATAGTGAACAAAGAAAAGAGAAGCAGCGCAGGGGTCGACAGCTTCACTTTTTTCTCTCTCCCACAGTAAATATATTTTTGCAAAAAAAAAACACGAGCTTTCTGATACATCATAGATTGTGAATTTCAGAAATAAAGAATTTGATAAAATACAAAATATGAATAATTTGCTTTACCAACAATCTCATGGATCAGTTTGTAAAGTTTACTCTCCATCGATCTTTGTTTCTTCAAACTGGTGGTGTTCTTGTTCGTCGGCGCCTGATACGCTGGATTGGACGGGTCCCTGAAGCCTGACAGCTCCCAGTCCGCTCGGCTTCCTGTGAATACATAATAGCGGTACCAAAACTTCATTCAATCTTATAAAGGGAACCATTACCTAAACATTTACGCCACATTGAAAGTTTTCAGGATCAGAGTGGGTCCCGTTCCCCTCCTTTACCATTTGCGTATTTCTGCCACATACAGTCATTTTACGTAGGACTAAATGTTTACGATAATTATTATAATATTGGACCTGGAGCGTTCAAAGAAAAGAGCAGAACAAGTGTCATGAAGGAGGTGCCCCAAAAACATACAGATAGGGAATTTAGATTGTGAGACGCAATGGGGACAGTGACTGAGGACAAGCTGTCTGCATCGCTGCGGAACACGTTGGCGCTATATATGTAACATAAATATATAAAATAGTTGGTTTTATATTAGCAGCTAGAACCTGTACGAACCCAGCAAGCCAAGAATACCGTACAGCTGCTGCTCCTCAGATGAATCTTCAATATTGCTTCTCTTCAGGATCCGGTACATGAAGATGGTTTGTGCAAAAACCTGTAATAGAGACAACAGCAAATAGTGACATCATCAGAGGACAGGCCTTCCCGCTAGCTGACATCAAGGGCTTATTTACACCAGCGTGTTAAACGTCCGTGGGACGGCCGTTGAAACAGCGGACCTATGTAATTCAATGTGGCCGTTCACACAACCGTTGTTTCAACGGACCGTGTGAAGGGTCCATGCGAAAATAGGACATGTCCGTTTTTTTCATGCATCACGCATCCCTCCATAGACTCTAAACTATGGGGGATGCGTGACATCGCGTACCGCAGCGCTGAGCACGGATGCACCTCCGACGTGAAAAACGTTGGATCGTGCCCTGCGCAGTAACTTCTGTTGGTGCCCCCCATTTGGTGTCCTGTCCGACAGTGCATATAAGCGCCATGCAGAATGGCACCTAAATAACATTGCCATATGTTAGCCTGCAAAAAGAATACACTATAAGGTGGCTCATTAGCAGCGCCACACAATGCCAACCATACAGTGCTGAAATAATACCAACAGCGATCACATAACAGCTACAAACAAGAACAGTGCTATCTATACAATGCCTTAACCCCTTCCTGCCGCAGCCATTTTTCGGATTTTCACTTTCATTTTTACCTTCCAAAAGCCGTAACTTTTTTATTTTTGCCATCAATATTGGCGTATGAGGGCTTGTTTTTTGCGGGACGAGTTGTGGATTTTAACAGCACCATTTATTGTACCATATAATGTAGTGGGAAACTGGGGAAAAAATATTTGTGGGGTGGAATAGGAAGAAAACAGCGATTCCTTAATCTTTTGGGTGGTTTTGTTTTTAAGGCGTTCACCGTGCGGTAAAAACGGCATGTTAACTTTATTCTGCAGGTTAATACGATTACAGCGGTGCCAAATTTATATAGTTTTTCTATGTTTTACTGCTTTTACAAGGAAATAACGGATTGTTAAAAAATAAAATTTGAGTTTTGTCGCCACATTCTGAGCCATAACTTTTTTATTTTTCTGTCGATTTAGCGGTTTCAGGCATATATATTTTGTGGGACGAGCTGTACTTTCTATTGGTACCATTTTGGGGTACGAGACTTTTTATTTCATTTTTTGTGGGAGATGAAATGACCACAAAACAGCAATTCTGAAGTTTTTTATTTTTTACGGCGTTCGAGCGGACTAAATAATGATATATTGTAATAGTTCAGACTGTTACGGACGCGTCAATACCAGTAATGTTATTTTTTTTTACATAAATTTCTTTATTTTACTTTCTTGTACTTTTTCTACTTGTCCCCTTAGGGGACTTGAACCAGTTATCGCTTGCACGATATACTGCAATACTAATGTATTGCAGTATATCGCGATACTGACAGTCTCCTATGAAGTCCTGCCAGAGGCAGGGCTTTACAGGAGTATAAAGACGGCGGCCCCCAGGCTGCTATGCCAACCATCGGCACCCCCCCCATCACTTCGTGGTGTGCCATTGGAACGTTAAAGAGGGTCGCCCCCGTTTTTAGTCATTTAAATGCCGCAGTCGCTATTGACTGCGGCATTTAACGGGTTAAATGAGCGGGATTGCGTTCATTACCCGGAAGTGTTGGCTGTAACACACAGCCGACATGCTCGCTCTATGTAGGGGGCTCAGCCCGTGTGCCCGCTCCATACCCCCCCCCCCACCCGACGTGCGCCGTCTATATATACGGCAGATGTCCAGAAGGGGTTAATACTGCTCATTAATATGCAATTATTATGAAGATTCTTGGTGGTCACAAGTTTTGGGTGCCAGGCCTTCTGTGGCGCCACCTTTAGCAGGAGCGGTAGATGTTGCACATCCAGAATACCGGCCATAGGCACCTGTACAGGACAGCGCAATATGGTGCACAATACAGTTCTGATAGTGTGAATAAGGCCTTATAGCGCGCTTTGTGCCTCGCTGATGAGGTTATTACTTTTTCCACTGTGTGTCGGATACTTTCACTCATGTGGCGGAGAGGGTTTGGCCGCTGCAGTAATTTACCACAACAGCCAAATGTGCCGTCCGGGTAAATGGGATTTTCAAAAATCCTATTCAAAAAATGCGGCAAAAAAAATGCTTCGTACCTTAATAGGGGGTATAATAAAGATACTCTGCATGAGGGAGAGCAGAATGGAGATGAGCCAGCTGATGGCTTTGTCCTTTGTCATGTCCAGGCTGATCAGCACCATGTAATAGGCAGAAAAAGAGCTGATCGCAAACAGGAAAAACCAGCACAAGAAGGTGAAAAATTTGGGCATTCGGCAGCATCTTTTTTGATTGGTGGTAACTGGAAAACTGGTCGTCAAGCTATAAAAAAAATAAAAAATAATAATGAGCATCGGCTAAATGAGGTAAATTAAGACCGTTGTAAAATCGTTGCGATTTGTTGTACCTGCTCGGGAGAGGCGCCCCGGACACATTAAAACTTTGCAAGAGTTCCTTTAGGTCAAACAGAATATTTGAGGCTTGTAGGTAATCAATAGGTTTAGGGACATAATCCAGATCCACAGAGGAGACCTGATACTGGAGGTTCTCCAAGATTTTGTATAAATAATGTAAGTAGTGCCACTGATGTGGGGTGATCACTGCAATAGAAGACCGCAAGAAATTAAGCATTTCAATGTGGGGTGTTTGCTTTTGAGGTGGTAGGATATACGCACCAGTCACATGCCGGCTGCTCTGGGAACTCTCTCCTGGGACACAGATGTAGGATTCTACCAGACGGGACAAGGTCTCTATATAAGCAAGGACTGCATCACACTGTGGAGAGGGCAGATCGTCCGCACTTTCACCCAGGACCTGGACTATATACTTCTGTAGGTAGTCCACAATACCTTTTAATTCCTATAAAACAGGACAAAGAGGCCGGATAGAATACAAAAACATACGATATAAGATCTGGATGAGAACCCTACGTGTGGTAATGGTGGCCATATTGGTTGTCACTCAGCTTTTTCAGAAAGTGATACAACTCAGAAACAGTTGAATAGTATATAAGGAGATTTCCCAACTTAAAGGGTAACTAAACTTTCAAAAAACTTCTCACATGTCATAGTGAACCGCAAGGGTGTGTTTTTTTATGCGTTTTTCAGTGCGGTTTTTAAGTTTTGCTGCGTAAATTACGGCGTTTTCATGCAGCGGGTTTTGCTCCGTATTTTACCAGAACTAGGGAGAGAGAATTCGCAAGTGGAATTGCGAGATAAATTTACATGCTGCAGTTCCAAAAATGCACACGGCGGGGAAATACCGCAGCGTGTACATCTCATTGCCTACGCTGGTTTTGTATTACGCTTCGGTTTCGCCGCACGTAATACGGATCGTGTGCATTGACCCTTAAGGATTTCCATGTGCTGATCAGGAATCGTCCGCTCTTACCTTAAGCAGCTGTTGTGCCGCAGCCTCCTTGGTTGGTGGTTTTGGAGCGAGGGAAACACGTAGTTTGTTTAGTGTTGGGGTCACCTGTTGCACCTGTACCTGGATAAGCTGGAACATCTGTACAATCAGGAGGTTCACGGGCAGCAGGATGGCAGAGGACTGGAAGCTGATCTTAATCTGAGTGAATGTTATAAAGAACTTCCCTACAAACGAATAGACCAGATATAGGATGACAGTACAAAGTATGACCGCGGAGAATAGTCGGTACATGACATGGATTAGGTAAGGGTCTGTTTACATTGCCTTTCAAAACCTCCATCTGGGTTTCTGAATGGAGGGTTATTCTTGGTGTCAAAACTATGGAAACCTCGATGAAATCCTGACAGACCCCTTTATAATTCACTGGGGTCCTCCGCGCACCGTTTATTGTACACGCCTTTGTCACATGGTATCTGATAAAAGTTATGTAATGCTCTGATATATACATTGTTTCACTTCCTCGCCGATTTCACGCTCTCTGCTTGTTGTCAGTGAATAGAAACGTATTGTTTACACACAAAGGCTGGCCTAGTTCTGCTCACAAAGCAACAGTGTTTGAGCCAATGTATCACTATGATATCTTCTATAAGCAGAATAAGGCTGGATTCACACGAGCACATTACGTCCGTAATGGACGCAACGTATTTCGGCCGCAAGTCCCGGACCGAACACACTGCAGGGAGCCGGGCTCCTAGCATCATAGTAATGTACGATGCTAGGAGTCCCTGCCTCTCTGTGGAACTACTGTCCCGTACTGTAATCTTGTTTTCAGTACGGGACAGCTGTCCTGCAGCGAGGCAGGGACTCCTAGCGTCGTACATAACTATGATGCTAGGAGCCCGGCTCCCTGCAGTGTGTTCGGTCCGGGTCTTCCGGCCGAGATACATTCCGTCCATTACGGACGTAACATGCTCATGTGAATCCAGCCTAAGTCTCTCTACTCTACTTGACTTCAGTCTGATAACTCTTACCTACACTATTAACATAAAACTGAACATCCCCTTTAAGGCCCTGTTCACACGGAGATTTTTGCACACAGAAAATCTGCTCCGTATTCCTTCAAGAATTTTAAGGCAGATTTTGAACTGCCTGCACGAATCTTTCTGCAGAGTTTTTCGCCTGCGGCATTGAAGATAATGCAAGGACAGCGGGCAAAAAAACGCAACGAAAAACGTTCAGAAACAAGCGCCGCAGGTTTTTTCTGCCTCCCATCGATTCAATAGGAGATCAGAGGAGGAAACCTCGGCAAGAAAGGACATTCTGATTTATTTTCCTGCGAGCAGCCAAATGTCGCCGGGGAAATAAAACACCTCGACCTCCCATTGAAATCAATGGTGGGGAGTTTCCATGTCAAAATCAGCACCAAAAAAACTCTGTGTTAACTGACCCTAAGGTTTTACTATGCTTGTAAAACGCTTACAAGGGATATGTACTATTCCTGGACCCGTGTGATGCCTGTGAAGGGGAGATAAGTGGCTTTTGTCTGTTTTTCTGTCTTAACTGAGCCATAACCAGCAGTAGAGAGATGGAAATAGCTGCAATGAGACATTACCAATGGCTCATCGTAGCCGTCGCCTATAGCATTTTTAGATCTATAGCTAAAGGTACAAACATCGGGGGGTAATTAGATCACATTTACTTTTGCAGGCTGTTAGGGTATGTTCACACGGCTTATTTACGGACGTAATTCGGGCGTTTTACGCCTCGATTTATGTCCGAAAATGCGCCTCGATAGCGTTGGCAAACATCTGCCCATTCATTAGAATGGGTCTTACGATGTTCTGTTCCGACGGTAATTTTTTTTACGCCCCGCTGTCAAAAGGCGGGGCGTAAAAAAGACGCCCGCGTCAAAGAAGTGCCTGTCAATTCTTCAGACGTAAATGCAGCCGTTTTCCATTGACTCCATGGAAAAACAGCTCCATTTACGTCCGTAATGGACGCAGCGAAATAGCGCCTCAACATGCCATTACGGCTGAAATTATGGTGCTGTTTTCTCCTGAAAACAGCCCCGTAATTTCAGCCGTTACGGACGCTGCCGTGTGAACATACCCTTAGACATAATATTCCAATTTCTACATCAAGTGTTTTTTGGGGCTTTACAGGAAAGGTTGAATGTAATATAGGTGTAAATTGGCAGATAAGAGGGGATTTGTACAGACCAGGAGTGGAGCCAAGTTAATACTTGGCTAAAAATATTGGAATTATATAGGTGCCAAGTCTATCCCCTTGTACCTGTCTGCGAGTCCTCATCTGAATGATCGTTCCAGAACATAATATTAATAACCAGGCCGCAGAACAAGAGACACATGCAGCAACAGATCCGCTGCATGCGGGTGAATGGGCTCCAGGGGCAACGGGTCCACACAGATAACCACAGGTGGTCTTTGAGGAATTTCTCTACAGTACCTGAGAAGAGCAGATACCTGCGAACATAAAACGAGAAAGGCCCGGAGTGAAGCAAGACAGATGAGAAAGTATATTAACATCAATAGAAGCACATATATGTATTTCTTGAAGTATACATGTCACTGGACAGGCCCCTTTTGTAATAAAATGTAATATTCAGGTGCAGTGAAAACATATTTGTCTCTTCCCCTCGTTGTGTCTTACGTGATTTCATACCTCAGACTCATTAAGCTGACGTTAGAGGCAGAAGCGAAGATCCGATCCATCTGACAGTCCGCGAAGTCGGCAGAAAGCCAAGAGTCGCAAAGGAAGTACCACGTCTTCTGAGCCACCAAATCAGTCACACTGACACGGTACACATACCTGTCAAAAAGGGGGCACAGGGAGTCAAACATGGTCCGATTTATAGCACCTGCTGCTTATGGCACACACCTAAGGACCCCCAATGATAAATCTGCTGCTCCCTCTGTTAAAGGCTACGTACACCTTTGAAATGGTTGTGTTTTTTTTTAAATAAAAAAGTATCAGTTTGTTTTGTGCAACTTTCTAAATACTTTTTATTAAAAATTATTTTTACTTTTTGAGACACAGCTGCTTTGTATCCTGTATACAGAGCAGCTGTATCTTGCGCTGAGACCTGACACTCAGGATCTTAGATGTGATGGGTAACAGCTCGATCCTCCGCTGTTACTGAACCTCGTCCTGTCAGTGCCGCTGACCTGATGGATACAGGTTTCAGCGCAAGATAGAGCTGCTCTGTATACAGGATACAGAGCAGCTGTATCTCAAAAAGTAAAAATAATTTTTAGTAAATTATTTTTCCGTTTTGAGATACAGCTGCTTTGTAGAAAGTTGCACAAAACACACTGATAAGAAAAAAAAACAACAAAAAATTATTTCAAAAGGTGTAGATAGCGATATTCATCTATTACTACAACATTGCATTCACCATCTTCCTTCAGCTCTTACCAGGACGGGCTGACCCCAGAATTGCTGTGCCAAAGTCTCAGGCTATGAAGCTCCCCTAAATTTCGTGTCTTCAAGAGAAAAACATCGACGGACCCTCGGTGGAACACCCGCTTCCCAGAATCTGACAGAAGATGGGGGTCAGACTGCCCTTCTGAACCATACAGGGTCAATACCACCTGCAAGAACACAGATATAATATAATGATAAATCCATAACACAAGAACAGTTTATGGCGGCTCCAAAGAAAAGATGAATTATGGTCTCCTTTATAGGACTGGAGGATGTGGTGTTGAGACAGCCAAGCATGCGATGATACCTTCGTATCAACACTGAAAACATATATAGGGAAACTTTATAGGTTGCATTAAGTCATAAAGAAAATAGTACGTGGCCGTGTATCAAGGGCTGGACCATTAATGACCCTGCAACTGAGGATTTGAAGAACTTAAATTCAATTATACAACTTGGTAGAAAATGAATGCACATTGTAAAACCGTGTGCACAGAGTCTGTAGGGCGGCACGTAGAGTCTGTACTACAGAGACACAGTCGCCGTCGTGTTCTGTCGTATGGTGATTCTGTATGGCACTGTATTACGAAGGATACACTATGGCCCCATACCGGGGGTGGTATGATGGCTCATAAAACCGTGAGCCATAATACAATAGTGTGCATGATCCCTAAGGGGTCTTATAAAAATTTTAAAAAAGTGGTGCTAAAACATTTAAAGGACGTGCGCACTTGTATGTGAAACTATAAGCATATATTTCAATACTATATACAGACCATTGGGATATCATAGGTGCGGTTTTGAAGTGAGGTCTGTTTTATTTTGGCTCAGGCCCAGCAATAAGGCTGCATTCAGACTGCTGCGTTTTTGGTCTGGTAGGGTCAGTCCACCACAACAATGCCCATTTCAGGTGTGATTTGTACCTGGGAAGTGGTGCCAGATCCCATACGATAGCCAGTACATACTTTCACCATATATCTGTGGTGAAAAGCAGGGTCATTATCTGTAAGGATGGCAACCCTGACCTGAGGATATAAAGAAAATACATAATGTCAATGTAACGAGTACCCCAACCCCAAGTTCCTTGTATATAATAGATATTTATGGCAGGGGGGGCAGAAACATTTTAGGCGGCATTTACGGAATTACGATGATGGCACAAACATGCATCCGTTATCTGAACCATTGGGGCCATTTTTTTTATGTCCCGAAGTCCAGTCATAGAGCTTACATTTTTCAGATCCGCCTTGTCTTTTTTCCATGCCCAAAATAACACAATCAGGAAGAATCCTACCAAGCTGCCGAGCAGTGCCAGCCCCACTGGGTTATTTGCCACATTTGCAAAGAGCATAAGAGAGTCACTGAGATCCACAACATGTGGCATGACCAAGAACGAGCTTGCAAAAAAGGTCAAGTGGTTGCACAGACAGTGGGTCTCGGACTCGGTGCTTCTGGGTCCAACCTGTCGAGGAAAAAAAAATGATCTTAATCATATGTCAAAAAGAATAATGGCTGCAAATGTATATTTACTAATCATTAATTAAATGAATAAAAGGAAATTTGCTGTATTTACTTATCGGAAATTTACGGAAACTGTTTTTCGATTTCTTGGCCCTGGAGAAAATGTGGGGTTTGCTAGGAAAGGAGTATAATCTTTCGTATGGGTGTGTTTGGCATATTGGCAGATATGGGAAGATTTGGCCACAGCACCCGTTTTAGTCAACGCCAAACTGGGCAACTTGCGATTTTAAATAACAGAATGATCGGTAGGTAAAAAAAAGGCTCGTTAACCCCTTTCATGTAGGGCATTATAGACTGGTTCACACAGAACTTCTGCCGCAGTATTAGTGCTCAGACACAAGTCCAGGAAAATGCTGGAAATGGTGAAGTACTCACGTAACAGCCATAATCATTCCATATTCTTGAATCTTCATCCCAGAAAACACATTGCGCAGCGAAAAGACTAACAGAATAAGCCAAACTTGTTCTCTGCTCCCATATACTTCCATTGTTTAAAGTCACATTGATATAGTAAACCCCGGTGCCATTTACAAAGCGATCTGCAGTCAACACCCAGGTATATAAACCACCTGGCAACGAAGAGAAGACATTAGTTTTTCACAGAAAATATATACACTTCAGGATCCCTATGTGCTTTATGGGTAATTCAAGACTTGAGGGTTATATAATAGTCCTGACCTTCTGTGGTTGTATATATAAAGGTCTGTTGCAAATCAGTTAAGTCCTGGTACGGCATGAATGATTGGGCCCATTTTCTATAAATCATTGCTGTCATTCAGGGGCTGTCCGCACATATAGTATGTCCTACCATATGTGCAACCTGTGAAGCTCGACAGGTGTCCAGTAGGGAGGTAGTGGATTGTTATACCTGGGGTGACATACAGGGGGTGCTCTATGATGAGCTGTTAGAGAGCAATGGGCCCATATACTGTTCTTGCACTGGTGCCCTTTGCTTTGTAGCTGTCAATACTGCTGTATACCATGATGTGCTGCTTTATAGTATCCGCATACACTACGATAATATCATTGTGCCTCTGCATTGCCCATTTATTGGGCTATGTCTCATAGATTGTAAGCTCTTGTGAGCAGGGTCCTCAATCCTCCTGTCTGAATTGTAAATTAGCTTTGTCACTATGTAATGTCTGATATTGTCTGTTTATGTTCCCTCTAGATTGTAAAGTGCTGCGTAATATGTTGGCGCTATATAAATAAAGATTATTATTATGTTTTTTTGTTCAGATGTTCCTGTCGTCTTCCTTGGGCATACAGGCCCATGTGCAGTTGTTACCTCTGCATCCTATGGAGCTACAGCACTTTAAGACCAAAGAGACTGGAAGCAGTATAAATATAGTAACCCAACCCAACCATATGTAACCCAACCTAACCATATGTAACCCAACCATATGTAACCCAACCATATGTAACCCAACCCAACCATATGTAACCCAACCATATGTAACACAACCATATGTAACCCAACCCAACCATATGTAACCCAACCATATGTAACCCAACCCAACCCAACCATATGTAACCCAACCATATGTAACCCAACCCAACCATATGTAACCCAACCATATGTAACCCAACCCAACCATATGTAACCCAACCCAACCATATGTAACCCAACCATATGTAACCCAACCCAACCCAACCATATGTAACCCAACCATATGTAACCCAACCATATGTAACCCAACCCAACCATATGTAACCCAACCATATGTAACCCAACCCAACCATATGTAACCAAACCATATGTAACCCAATCATATGTAACCCAACCATATGTAACCCAACCATATGTAACCCAACCATATGCAACCCAATCATATGTAACCCAACCATATGTAACCCAACCATATGTAACCCAACCATATGTAATCCAACCATATGTAACCCAACCCAACCATATGTAACCCAACCATATGTAACCCAACCATATGTAAACGTGGTCTCAAAAACAAAGGGACATATATGACCAAATATGATAAAAATGTGCAGTAGACTCATGAGAATAACCTATGTCGTCACTGTGTAGACCTAATGCTATGAATGAACCAGGATCAGCGTCTTTACCATCTGGCAGGGAGATGTTCTGCAGGAAGAAGCTGCTGTTGGGTTTTTTCTCAAATCCGAGATATAGGATGAGCTGGACTGGAAGTTCTGGCTCCACTTTCAGAACCACCGAATGGTTGGCGGAGGTCACGTTTACAGTTAAGATTATGTTCTTATCTTTGGTCAAGTACGTCTTGGACTCGTTAGATGGCGAGCTCTGGTTTCTTATTAGCACAATCTATAAAATAAGAAAAAATATGACACAGGGCATTACAAAAATATCTTAGTATCCGATATTGATGGCATGTGTCATCCCATCATACTGTAAACCGCATGTCCTGGTGGGACGGAAGCGCCAAACTCACAAGGACAATTATTGCTCGTTTTGCAAATACACTCAGTGTTGGAAAAATTAGAAGCAGAGCTTTGCATCATTGCCTGCCAATCATCCCTTCTCACTCATATTCATTCCCTGGCTCTTCATGCACTTAATAGGTATTGATGTCGTAAGAACACATGAAGCCAGAAGTGCCACCCACCTCAATGTACTCCGTCATGTTTTGAATGTCAATGCCACCCTCATCAGACCCGAGCAATATGTTAACCACAGGACCCACTATTTCCAATGGATTAAGGTGACGGAATGGGTTAACGGAGAGAGCCAAGAGCTGAAAAGTAAGGGAGAAAAGGGGTTAACATTGTGGAGATTGGAGTGTGACTTTATATTAATTTATAGCACACACGTATATCACAGACAAAATGTGGACCTATATATACTAAGTCAAGTTTTACACGGACCCCACATGGTTCTTTTGACCCAAACTTAAACCACCACAGAACCCTAAAAACCCAGGGTGGGGGGAGGGATGCGGGTAATGTGAACGTAACATGGACCCTAATAGAATTAAACTGTGCGAAAGCAGCTGATAAATAATACAGTAAGATATCAGCATGTCACATCATAAATGGAAATAGGGGGAAATGGACCAAAATTTTACTCACCATTAAATTTACCGTCCCATAGGCCGCAGTATTTTCTCGCAAGGTTGACGAGGAGGGGAAGGTGACTCTGCAGGCCGCTGGAAGGTCAGTGATGAAAGGTCCTGAGGTCAGTTCTGAAGACATCACTCTGATGATAGCCAGAAAACAGATAAAACAATAAGTCATCTCTCGTTTCAGTAGGTTGTGCCTATTACATTAGAGAATGCAGCCTGTGACATCCAAGCTGTTCTGGAACTACAAATCCCAGCAGCTCAAACATGTTTCTTCGCAAGTAGTAGATGTATGCGTAAAGCCGGACATACACATAAGATTGTACTTGCCAACTTTTGGAAATGCCCTTCAGGGAGACTATGGTACTTTTTACTTCAGTCAATCCCCTTTTCTGCAGACCGCACCTCTTTTTCTGGCCACATGCCCTTTATAGGCCCCGGACCGCTAAATAAATAAAGACCTTCCAGAGCACCTAAACTAATAAAGGCGGCAGACTAGACCCCCTAAATAAAGACCCCAGACCTGACTCCCCCTAAATACAGACCCGAGACCAGACTATCCTCTTATGCAAACCTCAGACCAGACTATTATCTCCTATACAGACCGCAGACCAGACTATCCCCTTGTATAAACCCCAGACCAGACTACTATCCCCCATGCAGACCCCAGACCAGAATACTTTCCCTTATACAGACCCCAGACCAGATTACTATCCCCCATACAGACCCCAGACCAGATTACTTTCCCCCATACAGACCCCAGACCAAATTACTATCCCCCATACAGACCCCAAACCAGACTATCCCCTATACAGACAAGAAAATTACCTTATACAGACCCCAGACCAGACTATCCCCTTATACAGACTCCAGACCAGACTACTATCCTCATACAGCCCACTATGGCCTATACAGACCCCTGACCAGACTTCTATCCATTATACACACCCCATACAAGACTACTACTATCCCCCATACATACCCCAGACCAGACTACTATCCTCTATACAGACCCCAGACCAAACATACAGATACTTACCTCTCCCCATTCCATCACTACTCTGCACTCCCGGGCGGCCCCGAAGACAATGTCCTGAGGCTAGGGTCAGCGTCAATAGAAGTGCAGAGGAGGAGTGCAGGATCGGGGAGAGGTGAGTATTTGTAATGCCCGGGAGATTTGCCTTCTCTTCCAGGAGTCTTTCCTTCTTCCTGGAGTCTTCTGGACG